>NC_037668.1:211412253-211712253 GCF_003255815.1 Theropithecus gelada | reverse complement strand
GAAGCTAGAATCACAAAATGTTTGGTTCCCTATAGAAACTGAAGATAGCTGGGCATGGTGACATGCACCTGTAGTCCCAGCTACTCAGGTGGCTGAAGGGGGAGAATTGCTTGAGTCCAGGAGATCGGCTACAGCAAGCCGTGATTGCACTGCACCACTGCACTCCAGCCTGAGCAACAGAGACCCTGTCTCAAACAAAAAAAAAAAAAAAAAACAAAAAATGAAAAAAAAGAGAGAGAGAGAAGAAAAAGAAACTAAAGATAAAATCTAACATCCCTGAGTTGTTTTTCAGAAACCTGGAGCCCCACCAAACTGATTCACTGGCACACAGACCTCATATGAGAGGGAACTGAAGGCTTAACTCTGACTGCCTTTCTTTGTTCCAAATTTCTTCCTGAGGGGCCTGGTAGAAGTCACACCCTTAGAGCAGACCTTAACATTACTTTCTGCTGACCTCAAGATTTTAGACAAATCTTCATTTCGTTAACCAATCACAAGTCAGAGAGTCTTTGAATCCACCTATGACTTGGAATCCCCCCTCTTGACTTCAAGACAGCCTACCTTTTAGGCCAAACCAATGTATAATCTCCGTGTATTGGTTTATGATTTTGCCTGTAACTTCTGCTTTCCCGAAATTTACTCCTGACTATAAAAACCATTGCTGGCCAGCCATCGGGGAGGTTGGGACTTAAGCATTAGCTACCTTATTCTCCTTGCTTGGCACCTGCAAATAAATGCCCTCCTTTCTCCCACTGCAAATAAATGCCCTCCTTTCTCCCACTGTAAATAAATGCCCTCCTTTCTCCCACTGCAAAATCTTGGTGCTGCTTGTTTTACTGTGCCTGGTGAGTAAGCAGACCCGAGTTGGGTCGGGTAACAGTGTCTGGAGAGACAAGTATACCAAGAGGCAAAATTGAGACAGTATTGCCTGGCAGAAGGCATATTTAACTAATACCTCAATTAACCACGAACAGACTTTTCCCTGTTTGCCAGAGACTCTGCCTGTCATCCGGGTAAACCAGGCTGTTGTTTCTATGGAACTGCAGTTGTGCCTTCTCACACTGCTGATCCGCCTGCCTCTACTAGCTGCTTGCTCTTTGAAGCGTTAAAATCACAAGCTTCCCTCTGTCCCTGCTGGGATAAAGGTCCTGGGTCTGAGCTTAGTTTGTAAACCCATTAGCTAAGGTATTCATGCCCTCCTGCTTTCCTCAAGGTGTGACCTATGTATCTGAGGCCTCCCTCTGGATTTTTTTTTTTTTTTTTTTGAGACGGAGTCTCACTCTGTCACCCAGGCTGGAGTGCAGTGGCACGATCTCAGCTCACTGCAACGTCCACCTCCTGGGTTCAAGCAATTCTCCTGCCTCAGCCTCCTGAGTAGCTGGGACTACAAGTGCATGCCACCATGCTGGCTAATTTTTTTGTACTTTCAGTAGAGACAAACTGATCAGCCAGTTTACCATATTGGCCAGCCTGGTCTCGAACTCCTGACGTTGCGATCCTCCCCGCCAGCCTTCCAAAGTTTGGGATTATAGGCATGAGCCACCGCGCCCAGCCCTCCCTCTGGATTACATCCTAGTTTCCTCTTCGTGGTGTTGAAGCAGTGTTGTTCTCTGGGATAGTACTCAAGGTTCATTGTCCCATGGCCACGGAAAACTAGGATACGGACACACCAGAGTGAAGTTAAGAGCAGAAGCTTCATAGACAAAAGAAAAAGAGCTCTCTCTGCTGCAGAAAGAGGGGTCCCAGAGAAAAACGGGTTGCTAGTCCTGTAGTGAAATGCATGGGTTTTATAGACAAGCTTGAGGAATCGGTTTCTGATTTACATAGGGGAGGAAAGATGGGTTGGACCAGGTGTGCCATCTGCATAGCACACAAGAATCTGGCCACACCCACCCTAATCTTTTATTATGTAGACAGGCTTTCTACCTGGCCAGTGCCATGTTGTCTGTTCCTTACTATACACATGCTGACAAAGAAAAGGGAAGAGGGAGCCTCCATGTAGAACATGCCTGGCTTCCAGGCAGCCCTTTCCTATTGGCACAGCTGCCAGCGTTCACCTGTGCAAGCTTCCAGCTTGCTTATTTATGTCTGCAGCTCGATGTATCAGGCTGCTCTTCGTTAGAAAAGAAATAATTTTGGGGCTGCTTTTTATTAAAGGGAAGCTCTGCCGAGGACTCTCTTACTCTCACTCTCTGCCTAAATAGTTTCTTTTGAGCCCCTGTATCAGTATGACCCCAGCCCATCTCAACCCAGCCCCATGTGTCTGCCTGGATATCTGACTACCTCCTTCACCAACAACTCTGGTTCCCTCCCAGCTGACTCAAGAGTCTAACTCAGAATCCCTGTGCCATAGGCCTTGTTCTCGTGCTATTTGTGGGCACAGCCTTGGACTTTCCATTGCTCCCCATTTACAACTCTCCTTATGTAATCCTTTTCTCACTATTTTACACACTCTATTACACTGCTTTCCTCTCGTTTAATGCCTTGACCTACCTCATCACTACTGTGATTATTTTAAATATCCAAATTAGAAAATATAATCCCAATATGAATTGGGACAGAAAAACCGAGTCAGTCTATATTGATCAAAATCATTTCTTAAAATGTATTTATAAGAGAACAAATAATAATTTCAATTGATATTAGAATACCTTTCAGTTTTCTAAATAACAAAAGATGTGAGAGGGTTGTCAACCTCCCAATGACAAATGTATTGAAAGATAATTGGAAGGACAGTAGAAGGCAGGGAAGAGCTGGAAACTGGTGCCATGTCACTGCCACCTTTAGCCTTAGTGGTGACGGTGGAACATGCAGTTGTTAACTCACTACCTCAGAATCTCCTGTCCAGTCCTTTCCATTCTCTGGAAAGCCTGATTAAAACAAAGGTTGAAAACGAAGCACTAATGACAAGAGTATCTACTACCAGAGCAAGCAAGCAAACAAACAACAATAAAAAATCCAGTGACTGGTGAAAGCCAGGGTTGTTGTTTAGTCAAAAAACAACCTTGAGGGGACACTGGACTCCTATGCAGAACTCAGATTATTTCCCTGGGGATCCCTGAGTCCTGGAAATGCTATCATTAATCACCCTTAACCCACACAGCCTCATTTTTCACATAGTAGCATGTGTAAATAAAACAAAAACCTTCCCTGAAGGCAAATATAATGGCTGCCCATTAAAATGAGACTGCTTGGCCTAAACAAACAGTGCACCAGGTATCCATAATTCTGCATGAAATGACAATGATTTTCTGAAACAGCTGGGGTGCAGTAAGATCATTATTGGGCTGTATTTAATAATTCTAAATGTTAAGTGGAGTTCAGGCTCCCCTGAAGCCAATTTAAATTGGTTTAAAAAAAAAGTCAGGGTTAGAAATAACTGATTTGGCATATTATGCATAACTTCTGCTGAATAAAAATGTGCCATTGTTTGGACAATGGCTAGGTATGTGACTACAATGAAATAGTGTAGGAAGACTGGAAAAAGTGGGAACAAGTGTTAGTGGTGTGAAAGGAAAATAAATCTTGGGGCCCCCAAATCACTAAGCTACAGGGAAAAGTCAGGCCCCAAATCACTAAGCTAGAGGGAAAAGTCAGGCTGGGAACTGCACAGGGTCAACCTGCCTCACATTCTATTCAAAGTCACCCCTCTGCTCACTGAGAAATAACATATCTGATTGCCTTCTCTGGAGAGGCTAATGAGACACTCAAAAGAGTGCAACCTTTTACCTCTTAGGTACCTATGACCTGAAAGGCCCCTCTCTGCTTCTAGTCTTCCCACCTTTGCTTCCAGTTGTCCCGCCTTTCCAGACCGAACCAATGTTCATCTTGCAAATGTTGATTGATGTCTCATGTCTCCCTAGAATGTATAAACTCAAACTCTGCTCTGACCACTTTGGGCACATGTCGTCAGGGCCTCCTGAGGCTGTGTCATGGGCACATGTCCTCAACCCTGGCAAAATAAACTTACTAATTAACAGACCTGTCTCAGATTTTTGGGGTTTACGGTGGGAAGATGGCAAATTTGGTTTGTAGAGAGAGCCGGATATTAGCTGCCCTTGACAGAGCTGATGAGAATTGACCTGGTAAGGGCCAAGGGAAAACTTCCCCTTCACTCTCTAAAGGTTCACTAAAAAATTAACTCACAAAAGACAGACGAATTGGAGGAAAGGCACACAAATGTATTAACATGCACACAAGGGAGAATAATATAGTGATTACCCCACACCCAAAGGGGTGCAGAAGCTGGTATACTATCTTGAAGTTACAGAAAGAACAGAGGTTTAGATCATAACAAGGCAGGTTACAATGGCAAAATAGGTTATAAGATAAGGAGAAGAGGAGGCCTGGCTTACAAAAAGTGGTCTCCTTATGTAAATGAAATCCCACAAGTAGCAGCCCTCAGAGAAAACAGATGCTAAATGTTTCTTTCAGAGCTTTGAAGGTATCAGATTCTCATCAATCTTTCCTAAATCTGGACATGGGAAATCCTGACTGCATCAATGCAGATTCTCTACAGTAGCAAATCTCCTTCCCAAAAGACAGCTTTGCAGGGCTACCTCTGTTTGCTGGCTCTCTGAACAGCCATCTCAAAAATATATCAAACAACATATTTTGGGGTAAAATAATTTTACTTACTTCCACCTGAATTTCAAATCCATGGCTAGTGACTGCCCACAGACACCCACTATTTCCATGAAATCCTCTGCCCCACCCCTTCTGTGAGCCACACATTAGGTGCTTACGCTCAATCCACCATTTCAACAAGAAATGTTTTGGATTCCAGGAAGGGGATGAAACCAGCCTTCTGCCCTAGCAGGGCACTATGCCAGGTATCATGAAGAAATTTAAAATGAATTTTAAATAATAAGCAAAATGATGTCCCTCCCACAGAACATTCAGAGTCATGTAGGAAAAAATAAGACAAGTTTTTAAATAATAGTACAACAGAAAGAGAAATCTCATTAGCAAATTATTAGTCACTAAGATGACTGTGCTCCCAGGGAGACCTGGATCGCTCTAGTCAAGTTCCAGTATCTCATTGAAAGAATCAGGTTGGCCCTGTTGGGAACCAGTGTTCACGTTAGAGCACTCAGCCACAGCCACACAGAAGAGTTCCAACATTACTGAGCCTGCCAGTGACCTCCCTGACCCTTTAGAGAAAAAGAACGTGTTAAATCTGGGTAATCCTATTGTTTCTATTTTACCATGCCACATGAGTTAGATCTTAAAGAATTGGCAGAGTTTTGGCAGGAGGATGATATGGCCTGAGAAAAATACAAAGAAAGGTACAGAACCAAAAAATCTTGCACCATTTTTCTGTGCAGTTCTCCTGTTTGGAGGAAGTACAGAAGTAGGAGTAGAAGATGAATAGTGAAACATGCTAAAGCTGGAAAGGTAGTTTGAACCCATGTCATGATGGTTTGGGGGGTGACAAACGGGGCAATTTTAATTCAATTGGCAAAAAGGAGCTACATACTTTGCTGACTTTGGTATTGTGTTTGAATATTATATATACTTGCAAAAATTTTTTTAACTTCATAGGAATAATTTTGGTTAAAATTACTATGAATCAGCCAGCCTCCTCATGGGAGCAAAATTACTTTTTCTAGCTTGGTACTTCAGATCTTACTACATACACACACACACACACACACACACACACACACACACACACACACACATAAAAAAAATCTTTTTTTTTGCTAAACAGGGAAGATAGATAGTGACCAGAATAGCTTTTGTTCAAAAAGCAGCAGCAGTAACAGCAAAGAGATCTATCATGGTTACTGGCAATGTCAACTGTTTGCATGGAGTATAAATGTCCTTCTTTCAAATTGGCCTCATCAGAAAAAAATCTTTTTAGAATGTCAAATTGCCTCCTCTTGCCAAGTATAGAAGTTCTGTCCTTTTTTCAACAAAAATTATTTGTTTTCTTAGATTGCAAAGCATTCTATTATCTGAGGGGGAAAAGAAGTCCTGGGAAGGAACATAACAAAAACTCTGTCAAGCATCAGTGAGAAAAGAATTCTGATAACTGAATTCTGAGACTTCCTCGCAAAGGACAGCCATGGAAGAAAGAGAAACAGCATAGTTGAGTGGTGGTGGGGCAAGGGTTAAAATGGGAAAAGGTAAGACATTTTTTCCTAGAGCTTAAAAAATGGTCAAATTCTTAAATATCTAATGTTCTCTCTTGTTACCTCTTTGCTAAATTCAATGACAAAAGAAATTGATGATCTGTTATAGCCATATCATGACTCAAAACGCATAGATTTCCCTGACGTTAGAAGCTTCCATGTTAAAGATGGAATATTTTAGGGGGGAAAAATGTTGATTCTTGCACTCTATTTCAGAAACTTCTAGTACAATTAATGAAGCTGTTTTCAACATTTCCAATGTCTCTGAGAGTCTCTGAATTCAAAAATCTAGAGGGCTTTTCTTTCTTTTTAGTTGTTTTTGGGGTGTTTTATTTTTGTAGATATTTTCGCATTAACACAATTAAAAATCAAACCATCTTTATTGATTTCCACTGACATTTTAAAAATCGTGTTCTCTGGGACAATTCTTTAGAATTCTTTATAATTTTCTCATTTCTAATGCAAGCAATCTGAATTGAGCTTATTAACTATTAAAAATTGAAAAATGTTACTCGTGAGTCTTTTTAAAAAGGAAGAAAATATATACAATGGTAACTAAAGTCTTTGAAAATAATGTACTGTACTCTGTTCTCCCTGAAACATATATAATTTATTTGAAGTTAGATTCTTAAAGAAACTAACATAGACTGAAAAGAACCCCTAAGGTTTAAATTAATGTTCTTCCACTTGTATCTAAATGCTTACTAGGGAGCCACTTGAACAAAAGAAATGTCTTTTTAAAGAGAAATTTTCAGAACAGGAGTCACTAATGGTTACTATTTTCATTAATGGCTCTTACCATAGGTTTGCATTTTTAAGATGGTAAGTAGCCTTTAAGACTAAATAATGCAAACTCAACTTAGCAATTATTTAGATCCACAAGTGATTAAGCTAAACCAAGAACTGGGGCTTTTTACTGATCAGCTGATTGTTTTAGTCAGATTAACGGGAATATTTGGCATGATGCAGCCATCCTCTTACTCAAGCCTTCCAATCTGGACACTATGGATTTGTAAATGCTAAACCAAGAACTGGGGCTTTTTACTGGTCAGCTGATTGTTTTAGTCAGATTAACGGGAATATTTGGCATGATGCAGCCATCCTCTTACTCAAGCCTTCCAATCTGGACACTATGGATTTGTAAATGCCTTTTCGCATTTGGTGTGAGAGTACTGAGATACAATGTCGAAGTTCCTTCTTCCTTTTTTCTTACATGCTAGCTACAAAATGTAGCAAAGACCTCCCAAAACAGAAAGTGCTTAGTTAGCAGGTCCAACTCAGGGACTTCAAGAAAGTATCACATCCTAATTAGGGCTAGTTTCTTATGAATATGTTCTCAAGCTGTAATTCCTTTGAGAGCAGGGACCATAACTTACTCATTTCTGTTTATCACCTAATGCAGTGCAAGTATTCAAAGTCTGTTGATGGAATTGAATGAACAAAAGAATGAATGGATTAACAAATACACAAATGAATTAATTAATTCCTTTCCCCTGACATCAGTGAATTGCCTTAAGCCTTCAAAGGGGAAAAAATATGAAAGACTAGAAAGGCTGGGAAGTCATCATGTATCTAAAACTAATTATGTACTTGTCCACATATATTATTTCATTACCTCCCAACTATTGTATTGAGAAATGGAGATTTAGAGAGGTTGTAGCTGTACATGGTGAGGTTGGGTTTTAAAGCTAATTTTGACCACAAGGGAACTACTGTGAGTCCGAGGTGGGAGCTTCGCTTGAGCCTAGGAGTTCAAGACCAGCCTGGGCAGCACAGAGAGATCCTCTCTCTTTAAATATATATTTTTTTCATTTTATTTTATTTTTTTGAGACAGGGCCTCATTGTGTTGCCTAGGCTGGTCTTGAATTCCTGAGTCCAAGCAATCCTCCTGCCTTGGCCTCCCAAAGTGCTAGAATTACAAGTGTGAGACACCCTGCTTGGCCAAATTTTTTTTTTAATTAGCCAGGCATAATGGTGCATACCTATAGTTCCAGCTACTGGGAAGGCTCGGGTTGGAAGACCCCTGAGACCAGGAGTTTGAGGCTGCAGTGAGCTATGATCGCACCACTACTCTCCAGCCTGGTTGACAGAGCAAGACCCATCTCTAAACACACACACACACACACACACACACACACACACACACACACACAAAATATAATAAAATAAGAGGGAAACCAAATTCTTTCATTCAAGCCCCTGATCTTTCCACTATCTCAACACTTCCTACTGTATCCTCTGCTTTACAATGTGTAAAAGGGATCAAGGAGAGAACAGGAAATGAGAGTTTCTCTTTCTTCCACCAAAGAAAGGCTTTTCTCTTAACCTTATCTTAAAATGTTATATTTTGAAGGATATGAAATTAAAACATCTTTAGGGAAATCAGTAATCATGGAGGAGGCAAAGGCTGGACTTGCTGTGTATTAAGGGATAGAAAGAAGAAAGGCCACAATATTCTGTAAGTACTCAGCTATTTATAGTCCTCCATCACCCCTATCATGGTTCAAAAGTAAAGCACCAGTGCCTCAATTCAGCAAGTGACTCATCAGAGGCCATACCTAAGTATTTGTTCAGAGAAAGATACTTGCTTTGCATCTGGGTTTGGGTCACTGAATATATTCTGTAGCATGAAAGTTCTATCCTCTTTAGGACCAGTAACTCTTTGTCCTAAGGAATGTTCCTAATGAGGCATGTACTCCAAGTGACGAAACTCCTTCTTATCTCAGCTAAGATCCTATAAGTAAAAGAAAGTCTTAAACAACAATCTTAGCTTGGGTCTCACAGATATCTACTGATAAACGCTGAGACTCAGAAAGCCCAAGAAGCCCCTGAAATTGTAGGCAACAATTGCTATGTATGTCCATTTGTGCATTTGCAGGGAAAGAACCTCTATACCTATGAGAGCTTCTTTTATATAGAACCTCTATAGCGATAGATACTAAAGAGATTCAGAATAAAAAAGATTAGAGATTCTTGCAAAAGAAAGTAAGTAATCCTTGTAGTTTTAAATTCCTACCATAACATATTTCTCTGGTGATAACATTTGCTTCTGATTCATGCTTTATGATTTTATTAAGTGTATTTTTGCTATAAACACCCAAAGGTGAAAAGGTAAATAAATTAACATGTATTTAAGTATAAATAGAAGCAGCAACAATATCATACATGGCAGACAAGAAGCCTGCCAGTGGGCACTGCCAAGAGGACACAACTCAGCTCAGAAGTCCTCTCCAGAGAAGGGCCTCATGCAGAGGACAAGGGGAAATAGCAGTTTCCTAAAGTATGTTCAAGGCAATGCAAGGCATGCTCGCAGGAACTGCTGTAAATGTATGAAGGCCATTGCCATCCTAGGGGCCAATGAAAAACTTCCTCTTTACCCTCAGAAGTTTCGTGGAAAAATCAATCCACAAAAGGCAGAATAATGGGAGAAAAGACAATGCAAATGTATTTAATCATAGTTTTATGTGAAATGGGAGCCTTCAGAATGAAGACCCAGTGATACAAGGGAAACTGTCCATTTTTATGCTTAGGTTCAACAAAGTACAGACAGCTGTGTTGAAATATGCTTGGACAAAAAGCATATAATATATAAATTTCAAAAGGTATAATATGTAAATTTAAAAGGGGGTATAATATATAAATGTTTAAATGTATAAAGGGTATAAATACTTCAGCATTGTTATTATTAGCAATAGAATGAGTGGAGAACCCAGCAAGTCCTGTCTGTCTCTGTTCTTCTTGGCCTCTGTGTAATCTCTCCTTCTGGGTATGGGGTAGGGTCCTCTCCGGAGTGGAGAGGGAGGTCTGATGACCTACAGTCAAACAAAGTGGTAGGTCACACAATTTCCTTATGGCCATTTTTTCTTTTTTACACAGAAAGGCAAGAGGAAAGTTGGAGTAGCATTTCTTCAGTTTTATGGCTGGCTTTGGGTAAAAGGTGTTCTGGTTTCTCTGACCCATGTGGGGGAAAGATTCTAGTTTCTATGGCTGGCCCCAGGGCAGCACAAGGGACCAGAGACAGGAGGTTAGGAGAAATTCAGAGAGAAACTTTTGTTTCTGAGGCTGCTGCTGAGGCATCCATTTTGCAGTACCCTTTTCTGAGCCCCAAGACTACTGAAGAAGCAGTTGTCAGCACAAACACAAGAAGAGGAATAACAGGCACATGGAGACGTGCAGCACCACAGGAACACAGGGCTGAGAGATCCAAACACTCCTGTTGTCATAAGACAGCCTGGGAAAAGGTATAAAGCATTTCAGTTTCACACATCGCCACTTTCCTAAAGTGCATTTTGGTCAAGCATCGACTACTTACACTCAGCAAAGTTCCTGGGATACATCAGTACCTGTCGTCACTCTTCTCACATGGATTAGCATGGTATGTGATTCCTACATACAAACTGGCATTATAAACCCTAACTACACCCAAGGAACCAATATGGCTGCATTACATCAACAGAGTAGCCTGAAAGATTCCCTGGATAGACACTGTCGAGTCCCATCTAATGGCTTTAACAGAGGCATTAACTTGTTTTGTGTCATACAGCTGTGTTAAAGATTCCCTAAATAGACAGTAACTTGGCAAGAATATATTAGTAGCTGCTTGCCACGCCAATCATCTGAAGCTAATGTTATAAGAGGGTGTATGTAAAAACCAGAGGGCAAAGTAGATTTGCTCTGTTAAGATTCAGCTAAGCTCAGTTTTTGGATTATAATAACCTTGTCAGACGCTTTGATATTTTGAAGTGAGTGGTTCCACTGCACAACTTTCCCAGATTCTAACACTAAAGTAAGCAAAAGTGAAAGATCAGTGATTTGAGCCCGTTGTACACAGACCTGATACTCTGAACTCATAAATGCTGTGTGAGCCATTAAATTCATTGGTATTACAAAGGGAGAACAAGGCAAAGTTCAAGATTTGACTCCACATGTGCCACTGTTTTACCTAAGTTTATGATTAAAGATAGAATGCCCAACCCTGGAAAGCTCTGGGTTTTCCCTGGAAAGACTGTACAGCCTTTCTGCTGAGGACCACGAGGGGACTGGATAGGAAAGAATCAACCTCTAACCATCCATCACCAAGGTCAGGGGTTAGGTGAGCCCACATATTAAACACTTCACAGCTGACTAGATTCCAAACCAGTACTAGAACTTAGTTCTTCTTTTCATTAGAATCTTACTGAAGACAGAGAAGTAGCACCATCTGGACAATTGAGGCCTCTTTTTGTATTCCCCATAGAATGTCACCCAGTGCTTAGAGCTTAGACCTAGCTTATTGAGTTAGAGTAATATGTAAATATCTAGTTTTAATAATATTTTTCTCATTAGAACAGAAAAAAAAGAAAAAAAATGTATCATCCATATCCATGCACATTTCTTTGCCTATATATTTTCCGCAAAACGTTATCACATTATATTCACTGTTTTGTTATGTGCTTTCTCCCCCTTAGCAATAAGTTACAAAAGTCAGCTGATTTAGGAAGTACAACTTTTTAAAAAGCCTAATGATATGTTGCATGGCATGATCTGAAGCAGGTATCTTCCAGGGGAGTTCTTCTTGACCTTTGGAGAGCTAAAATCTGTAGCACTGCCAAAGGTTTGAGACTTTGGACCAAACAACATGCCTACTTTGCCTCTTCTTCCTAATGCCCTGTCCAAATCCCTACTTTTGTGGCTGGAAGCTATGATACTCCTTTGCTGCCAACTAGTGGTAAATCTCAACTTCTGACTGATGTTTCTCCTGCCAGGCACAATGATTCAATGTTCTTCTAACACTATGAAGCCTGGAAGGGACCTTGTGGGTTCTTACAGATCGGCATTTTCAGGTTGCAAGCCACAACCCTTTAGTATATGGTGAAATCGGTTTCATTTTTAAAATGAACCTATTACAAGAGAAAAGAATACAAAAAATATCAAGTATATCCCATGAAGTGAATGCAGGTGTTAGATTATGAAACTCTACTTTCAGTTATTTGTGCATGTGTCCCCTTGGGTCACAAGGTAACATGGACACAAATTTTAAAAATTGAAAGCTACTGAACTAGGGAGAGAAGCCATTAGAACACTAGGATTCCAAAGTTTGCCTAGAATCCTTCTGTACTTTAAAAAAAAAAAAAAGTTTGATGCATAAACTCATTAAGCCTAGAATTCCTCTAACAGCTTCAGGGCTTGAAGTGACTGGCTTCCATACTTGTTAAAAGAAGCAAATCTTTGACAGATTCTTTACTGCCTGCTGCTGGGTTCTTACAGGAAAAATGAAAAGTGTGCAGCCTGACTTATTTTAATCATAAACCTAGGCATGTTGCTGGAATAATGAATCTCCTGATTAAAGACTGCAAAGTTCAAAGACTCGTTTTGGCTGCAGGAAATAAAATGATTTGGAATTAAAGGCGAAGGAATTGAAGCAGGTGAAATGTGAATGGCTTAAACTGCAGCTCTAGTACAATCTTTGGCCTTCTAAGAAATCTCAATGAGAAGAGATTATCAGAAGAGACAATTTGCATTGGAACCATTATTCAGGCCTGGCAAAGCATCCATAATTTTAGGACACAATAAAAAGTTTCTGCTTTGACTTTCAAAAGTTGACAACTTTAATAAACCAGACATAATGATGTCCAGAACCAACTATATAAAAATGTAGTATTAATTCTACTAACTCATTAACGTAAGCCACAAATAAAAAATGTGGTTATCAATTGGAAGGGCTTGAAATTACAGGCTTAAGGGTTTACTTTGGGAATTAATTTGAGAGCTCTAAGTCCATGTCCTTTAAAACGGTCTGTTTCTTGTGAATATCATTATATATCTGTTTGACTCAAGATCTACATCCTTCACAAAGTCTTCCCTGACTTTCATGTCTTTTCTTTAACAGAAAATATTTATATTGTGAAGAGTGTATTTACAAATAATATCTATTGTGAACTGCAATAAGACACTAAAATGTATACTATATCAGGCCACTCACTATTTAATGTATAATTTTTTTAACCTGGATCCTTACAGGTAAGGACAGCATTTCACGTATCATATTCTCCCAGACAATATGGTATGATACTGAGCACAAACATTAGACTGTGGATCTGATAATAGAAGCGGACAACTTCTTATCAATCAAGAAAGGATGTAAGAACTGCTGACTCATGCCCCCATGCCTAACAACATGACTTTCTCAACTTTTAAAGGATTCGAGTCATCCGTTGGTCTTCGGAGCCAAAAACATTGGTGCCACTCCAAATAAAAGTGACAAATATGTGTATTTCCACTACTATAGTAACCCTAATCCCCTTACGCCTACCAATCATTATTACCTTAATTAATCCCTGCAAAAAAGGTTCATACCCAAATTACGTAAAAATATCTTTGGCATCTGCCTTCATCATTAGCCTCATCCCCACAACAATGTTTATATGTATAGAACAAGTCATTATCTCAAACTGACATTGAATAACTATTTAAATTATTAAACTCTCACTAATCTTCAAACTAGACCACTTTTCCACAATATTTATCCCAGCAGCACTATTCGTTACCTGATCTATTGTAGAATCCTCAATATGATACATAAACTCAGACCCTAACATTAATCCATTGTTTAAATATTTACTTATTTTCCTCATCACAATATTAATTCTGGTTACCACCAACAACCTCTTTCAACGTTTTGTTGGATGAGAAGGCATAGGAATCATGTCTTTCTTACTAACTGGCTGATGGTACGGCCCAGCAGATGCTAATACAGCAGCCCTCCAAGCAGTTCTGTACAACTGCATCAGGGATTTTGGCTTTATTTTAGCTATAGTGTGATTTCTCTTAACCCCCAATACATGAGAGCTTCAACAAGCGTTTATTCTAAATTCCACCCCCGACCCCCTTCCAATAATTAGCCTTCTCTTAGCAGCCGCAGGAAAGTCAGCTCAATTCAGCCTCCATCTCTGACTCCCATCCTCCATAGAAGGCCCAGCCCCAGTCCCAGCCCTGCTCCACTCCAGCGCTGTAGTTGTAGCAGGTGTTTTCCTACTCATCTGTTTCTACCCTTTAATAGAAAATAACCTATTAATCCAGACCTTCACGTTATGTCTAGGGGCTACTACCACCTTACTTACAGCAATCTGCGCTCTAATGCAAAATGATATTTTAAAAATCGTAGCCATTCTCCACCTCAAGCCAATTGGGCCTTATGATAGTCAGAATTGGCATTAATCAGCTGCACCTAGCATTCTTTCACATCTGCACCCACACCTTTTTTAAAGCTATATTATTTATATGTTCAGAGTCCATCATCCATAACCTCAATGAAGAACAAGACATCTGAAAAATAGGAAGACTATTCAAGACTCTACCTTTTACTTCTTTTTCCTTTATTACTGGTAGCCTTGCACTTACTGGTATGCCTTTCCTCACAGCCTTTTACCCTGAAGACCTTATTATCGAAACCACAAATACCTCATATACCAACGCCTGAGCCCTTTCTATTACTCTTATTGCCAACTCCTTAACAGCTGTCTATAGTATCCGTATTCTTCACTCTAATAAGACAGCCTCGCTTCATAACTCTCACTATTATTAACAAAAATAATCTATTCCTAATTAACCCAACTAAGCGCCTAATATAGCATCTTCGCTGGATTCCTCATCACCAACAGTATTATTCCTGTTTCATCCCCCCAAATAACCATACCACTTCACCTAAAGTTCACAGCCCTAGGTGTGACCACCCTAGGCCTCTTCCTAGCAATAGAGTTTAATCTCATAACTAATAATCTTAAACTAAGTTTCCCATTACAGACATTCAACTTCTCTAATATACTAGGATTTTATTCACTCACAATTCACCGTTGGATCCCCCACTCAAGCCTATTCACAAACCAAAATCTGGCTTTACTTCTACTAGACTTAATTTGACTAGAAAAGTCCATACCCAAAAGCCAAAGTCCATTTCACAAACACAAGTTTCAACTTCCATTACCGTATCTACTCAAAAAGGCCTAATTAAACTCTACTTTCTCTCCTTTTTAATTCCATCCCTCTAACCCTATTGTTAATTGTTCAATCTATTACCCCGAGTAATTTCAATTGCAACATAAATGCTAACAAATAATGATCAACCAGCAACTACCACTAATCAACACCCATAACTATACAAGGCAGCCACACCCACAGGATCCTCATGCAACAACCCTTCCCCTCCCCCTCAAAAATTAATCGACTCCCTGAGCTATTACAATTAATTGTGATCACAACCCCATCGTATTCAACTATTTACCAAACCAACATCAACTCCATTAATAATCCTAATCATAAAGCCCCTGAAATGTCAATACTTGATCCCCATGTTTCAGGGTATTCCTCAATAGCTATGGCCACAGTATAACCAAAAACAACCATTACACCACCCAAATAAATCAAAAAGACTATTAATCCTATGAAATTCCCACAAAAATTCAACACAAAACCACAACCCACAGCACCACTAACAAATAAACCTAAGCCTCCATAAATAGGAGAAGGTTTTGAAGAAAAACCTACAAACCCTATAACCAAGAGAATACTCAATAAAAATAAAGCATATGCTATTATTCCTGCATGAATTATAACCATGACTAATGATATGAAAAACCATTGTTGTTTTCAACTATAAAAACACCAAAGACCAATACCCACAAAACACACCCACTAATAAAAATTATTTACTACTCATTTATTGATCTTCCTACGCCATCTAACATCTCTACAAGATGAAATTTTGGCTCACTTATTGTTGCCTGCCTTATTCTCCAGATTATCACAGGGTTATTCCTGGCCATACACTCTACATCAGTTACCCTAGCCGCTTTCTCCTCTGTTACTCATATCAGCCGAGATGTAAATTATGGCTGAATGGTCCTCTATTTTCATGTTAGCGGCGCCTCAATATTTTTCATCTGCTTTTTCTTATATATTGGCTGAGGCCTATACTACGGGTCATTCCTATTTTTAGAAACCTGAAATACTGGCATTATACTCCTTCTTACCACTATAGCAACAGCATTCATAGGCTACATACTCCCATGAGGCTAAATATCATTCTGAGGTGCTACAGTAATTACAAATCTATTATCAGCCATTCCAAATATTGGAACTGACCTTGTACAATGAATCTGAGGTGGATTCTCAATTGAAAAAGGCACCCTCACACGATTTTTCCCCTTCCATTTCATCTTACCCTTCATCACTACGGCTCTAGCCACTATTCATCTTTTATTTTTACATGAAACAGGATCCAACGGCCCTTTAGGGATTTCATCAGACCCCGACAAAATCACTCTTCATCCCCTACTACACAACCAAAGACATTCTAGGTTTAATTTTTCTCCTCCTCCTCCTAACAACTCTAATACTATTTTCACCTGATCTCCTGAGTGACCCAGATAATTACACTTTAGCCAACCCCCTCATTACCCCACCCCACATTAAGCCAGAATGATATTTTTTGTTTGCATATGCAATCTTACAATCCATCCCTAACAAATTACGAGGCGTATTAGAACTCATATTTTCCATTCTCATTCTAGCAGTTATTCCCATGCTTCACACATCTAAACAACAAAGCATAATATTCCAGCCATTCAGTCAGTGCCTATTCTGAATCCTAGTGGCTGACTTACTCACACTCACATGAATCGCAGGAGAGCCAGTCGAATACCCTTTTATTACTATTGGGCAGGCAGCATCTATTATATACTTCTCTCCCATTCTCACTTATACCACTCACTACTTAAATGAAAATGCCCTCGTAGTATAATACAATACTCTGGTGTTGTAAATCAGAAATGGAGAACTCCCCTCCCCAGGACAACTCAGGGAAAAAGCACTCCCGCTTCACCGTCAACACCCAAAGCTGAAATTCTAATTAAACCACTCCCTGAACTTTACTCAGCACATACTTTAACTACTGTGTCCGTATTAATCAATTAGCACTAATACATGAGTGCTCTTATGTACTTCGTGTATTACTGCTAGTCCCCATGAATAATATACAGTACCATAATTACTATAATTACTTACTTGTACATAGTACATTCATAAATTAACCTACATTACAAACCTAGTCCACGTGCATACAAGCCCGTAGTAGAAATTATTTCATTAACTATTCCACATTATAACCATTGACTGTACAATACAAACTTACACCGCACGAATATTGACCCATACTAAAAATCCTTAACATTACCTAGTGCATTTCATTCAAGAAATCCCTCGTCAACATGGATATCCCCTACCAAATTTTGGTCTCTTAATCTACCAACCTCCGTGAAATCAGTATCCTGCTGGGGAGTGCTACCCGCCTCGCTCTGAGCCCATAAAACTTGGGGGTGACTATACTGAAACTATACCTGGCATCTGGTTCTTACCTCAGGGCCATAAAACTGAAATCGCCCACACATTCCCCTTAAATAAGCCATCTCCATGGACTAGTAAGTATCCACCCTATAAATCAGTACAGGAGCACTGCCAGGCATTTGGTATTTTTAACTTTGGGGGATGTTATCACTCATCATCGCGGAAGGCCTGGTCCCCTCTGAATCCTCTGTAGACGATTTGATTCCTACCAAATCAATTGTAGAAGCTGAGCTTATATTGAATATTCCGAACCCACATAACAACCATAAGGTGTTAATTAATTCATGCTTGAAGGACATAACAATTAATCAATGTGCACCCCGCACGTACGCCCCCGCACGTACGCCCCCGCACGTACGCCCCCCGCACGTACGCCCCCGCCCGGACGCCCCCGCACGTACGCCCCCCGCACGTACGCCCCCGCACGTACGCCCACTTTCAGGAACTTCTTCCAATTAAATCCACAAGCCCCCCCCACCCCAATCTCTAAGTTTGCCATTTACTTAGACAAATACACTCTTGCCAAACCCCCCAAAAAAGAGACTAAAATGCAACTCGTCAGAGCTCAAAAATTATATTTTAACTATAAATACCCCAACAGCTATCCCTCGATTTATGTAAATTTTCCTAAAAATCTTAAACCCCTTCTACTAAACTCCCATTTTATATAGTAAATATAGTAACTAAACTTCCACCGTAATACTAATATAATGACTTGAACATATCCCTCTGAAAGCGCTACCCAATATATTATATCCTAAATCAATTATATTCTAATTAGGAATAACTCTCTTAATCAAACCTTTGCCAATTTGATTTTAAAGCCCTGAATTCCCAGAACTATAAACAATCATTTACATTTACCTGTTTCTTTCTCATATTTTAAGCCTACATTGAAATATATGTGTGTGTGTGTTTGTGTGTGTATATAAATATACAGTTAATGTAGCTTGATTATTTTAAAGCAAGACACTGAAAATGTCTGGATTGGTTGCATAAGCCCATAAACGAATAGGTTTGTTCCTGGCCTTTCTATTAACTCTCAGTAAGATTACACATGCAAGCATCCCCACGCCAGTGAAAATACCCTCTAGATCATCCAGATCAAAAGGAACAAGTTTCAAGCACGCACAAATGCAGCTCAAAACGCTTTACTCAACCACACCCCCACGGGAAACAGCAATGATAAATCGTTGGCAATAAACGAAAGTTTAAGCTACACTGGTATTTAGCGTTGATCAATTTTGTGCCAGCCACCGCGGCCATATGATTAGCCCAAGCTAATAGAACTCAGTGTAAAGAGTGTTTAAGGTTTGCCTTCAATAAAGCTAAACTCATCTAAGTTGTGAAAAATTCCAGCTGAAATAAAATATACTACGAAAGTGCCTTTAATATCCTCAAGACACAATAGCTAAGATCCAGACTGGGATTAGATACCCCACTATGCTTAGCCCTAAGCTCTAATAATTAAACTAACGAAACCATTCGCCAGAATACTACAGGCAACAGCTTAAAACTCAAAGGACTTGGCAGTGCTTTATATCCCTGTAGAGGAGCCTGTTCTATAATCGATAAACCCCTATATACCTCACCACCTCTTGCCCCCAGCCTATACACCGCAATCTTCAGTAAACCCTAAAAAGGTAATAAAGTAAGCACAAGTACATGCATAAAAACATTAAGTCAAGGTGTAGCCCATGAGGTGGCAAGAAATGGGCTACATTTTCTATACCTAGAAAATCTTACGACAACCCTTATGAAATCTAAGGGCCCAAGGAGATTTTAGCAGTAAACCAAGAGCAGAGTGCTTGGTTGAATAAGGCCATGAAGCACGCACACACCACACATCGCCGTCCTCTAATGTTGTTCTAAAAATTATTATAGCTAAAACTCTCCACGCACATTCAGAGGAAATAAGTCAAAGTAACATGGTAAGCATACTGGAAAGTGCGCTTGGACAAACCAAAGTGTAGCTTAACCTAAAGCATCCGGCTTAAACCTGGAAGATTTCATCACGACTTGATCACATGGAGCCAATTCTAGCCCCAAACCTCACTAAAAATATTATTAAATCATCTCAATCAAACCACTTACCTTAGACAAAAGTGTAGGCGATAGAAATGTATGCCTTGGCGCAATAGATACAGTACCATAAGGGAAAGATGAAAGAACTAAATTAAGCACTAAAAAGCAAAGATAAACTCTTTTACCTTCTGCATAATGTACTAGCTAGAAATAACTTGACACAGAGAACCATAGCCAAGTCCCCGGCAACCAGACGAGCTACTCAAAAACAGCTGAAAGAGCACACCCACCCACCTATGTGGCAAAATAGTGGGAAGATTCATGAGCAGCGGTGACAAGCCTACCGGGCCTGGTGACAGCTGGTTGTCCAAGATGGAATCTTAGTTCAACTTTAAACTTACCCACAGAATTACTTAATCTCCCTGTAAGTCTGTTAGTCTAAAGAGGGACAGCTCTTTAGACCCTAGGGAATAACTTTTCTGTAGGGAGTAAAAAATATTGCCCCCATAGTTGACCCAAAAACAGCCACCAATTAAGAAAGCGTTCAAGTTCAACATCTAATTATCTTAAATCCCAATCACTTTACCGAACTCCTAACAACACCTTGGACTAATCTGTTATTTAATAGAAGCAATAATGTTCACATAAGAAATGTGAAAATATTCTCCATTGCATAAACTTACATCAGACTGGAATAACCCACTGACAATTAACAGCCTAATATTAATAAGCGATATAACAAGCACCCTATTATTTATTCTGTTAATCCAACACTGGCATGCGCTAAGGAAAGATTACAAAAAGTAAAAGGAACTCTGCAAATCTTACTCGGCCTGTTTACCAAAAATATCACCTCTAGCATTTCCAATATTAGAGGTACTGCCTGCCCACAGACATATATGTTCAATGGCCACGTTATCCTGACTGTGCAAAGGTAGCATAATCACTTGTTCCCTAAATAGGGACTTTTACGAATGGCCACACGACAAATAGGGACTTTTACGAATGGCCACACGAGGGTTCAGCTGTCATTTACTTGTAATCAGTGAAATTGACCTGTCCCTGAAGAGGCAGGTATAAACAAATAAGATAAGAACAGCCTACGGAGCTTTAATGCAAATAAAAATTCAAAAGCCTACAGGTCTTAGCATACCGTCTTTGCATTAAAATTTTGGTTGGGGTGACCTCGGAATATAATTCAACCTCCAAACAGCCTAGACTAAGACCGCACTAGTGTAAGTGAGCTGACACACATTGATTCAATAATTTGATCAACAGAAGAAGTTATCCTAGGGATAACAACACAACCCTATTCTATCATCCATATAGACAAGGGTTTACAACCTCGATGTTGGATCAGGCCATCCTATTAAGGGTTCATTTGTTCAACAATTAAAGTCCTACGTGATCTGAGTTCAGATTAGAGTAATCCAGGTCAGTTTCTATTTAACATTTCTCCTAGTACAGAAGAACAAGAGAAATAGGGCCCACTTCACAAACTGCCCTCACCCCATAGATGATATTATCTCAGTCTAACAAATCATCGCACACCTTACCCAAGAACAGGGTTTGTTAAGATGGCAGAGTCCGGCAATTGCATAAAACTTAAAACTTTACAATCAGAGGTTCAACTCCTTTTCTTAACAGTATGTCTATAATTAACTTTCTCCTACTTATTATTCCCACCCTAATTGCTATAGCATTCCTTACACTCATTGAACAAAAAATCTTAGGCTATATACAATTAAGCAAAAGACCTAACACTGTAGGCCCCTATGAACTGCTCCAACCATTTGCTGATGCAATACAACTTTTCACCAAAGAACCCCGACGATCCTTAATATCTGCTATTATCCTTTATATTATTGCCCCTACCTGGCTCTCCTCTTGTGGACCCCCCTCCCTATACCGGATCCCCTAATTAATTTTAATGTAGGCCTCCTATTTATACTAGCCACATCAAGCCTAGCCGTCTACTCCATACAATGATCAGGATGACCATCCAATTCAAGCTATGCCCTAATTGGCACATTATTAGCCGTGGCCCAGACAATCTCACATGAAGTCACCCTAGCCATCATCCTGCTGTCAGTCCTACTAATAAGTGGCTCATTCAACTTACATGCATTCATCACAATGCAAGAATTCCTATGACTGCTCCTACCATCATGGCCCCTAGCCATGATATGATTTATTTCCACCCTAGCAGAAACTAACCAAGCCCCTTTTGACCTAATGGGAGAGTCAGAATTAGTCTCAGGTTTCAACATTGAATATGCCACAGGTTCATTTGTCCTTTTCTTTAAAATAGCAGAATGCATGAATATTATCATGATAAATGTCCTAACTACTACTATTTTCCTAGGATGACTGCACACTATATAATCACCAGAACTCTATACCATAAAGTTCATTACCAAACCTCTCATTTTAACTGCCCTCTTTTTATGAATTTGAATAGCATACCCCTGATTCCATTACAACCAACTCATATAACTTCTATGAAAAAATTTCGTACCACTTACACTAGCCTTCTGCATATGATATACTTCAATACGTATTCTAATTTCCAGAATTCCACCCCAAACATACGAAATATGTCTGACAAAAGAATTACTTTGGTAAACAACAGAGGTTAAAATCCTCTTATTTCCAGAACTATAGGAATTGAACCTACCCCTGAGAATCCAAATCTCTTCATGCTACCTATTACACCAAGTCCTAAAGTAAGGTCAGCTAAATAAGCTATCAGGCCCATACCCGAAAATGTTGGTTATATCCTTCTCGTACTAATTAACCCATGAGCCCAACTTATTATTTTCCTCACTGTTTTCATAGGAACTCTTATCACAATGCTAGGCTCACACTGATTTCTTATCTGAACAGGCCTAGAAATAAATATACTAGTTCTTACTCCAATCTTGATTTAAAAAATTAATCCCCGCTCTACAGAAGCAGCCACCAAATATTTTCTTACACAAGCAACTGCATCTATAATTCTCACAATAGATATCCCTACTAATAACCTGTCCTCTGGACAATGAACAATAATAAATACTATTAATCAATTTTCATTCTTAATAATAATAATGGCTCTAGTAATATAACTAGGAATAGCCCCCTTTCACTTCTGGGTCCCAGAGGTAACCCAAGGAACCTCTCTAATATCTGGCATACTTCTTCTCACACGACAAAAACTAGCCCCCATCTCGATTATGTTTCAAATTTTCCCATTACTAAATATGGATATTCTCCTACCTATCACAATTATATCCGTTATAGTGGGCAGTTGAGGAGGACTTAATCAAACACAGCTCCATAAAATCCTAGCCTACTCCTCAATTACTCACCTAGGCTGAATAACAGCAGTACTAACTTATAACCCCGACGTTACCATTCTACATCTGATTATTTACCTTATTTTAACAATTACCGCATTTCTAGTACTTAACCTGAGTATATGCACTACAACCCTATCACTATCTTGCACTTGAAATAAATTAACATGATTAACACCTATAATTCCATTAATTCTATTATCCCTAGGTGGCTTACCTCCATTAACAGGATTCCTGTCTAAATGAATTACCATTCAAGAATTTACAAAATAAAAAAAGTCTTATTACCCCAACCATTATAGCTATTATAATGCTACTCAACTTGTACTCTTTCATAGCATCCTAACTTATTCCATCTCAGTGACAATATTCCCCACATCTAAAAATACGAAAATAAAATGACAATTTGAAAATACAAAACCCATACTACTCCTTCCTCCGCTTATCATTTCTTCTATTTTCGTCTTACCAACCTCTCCATTAATATTAGTTATTTAGAAATTTAGGTTAAAAAAGACCAAGGACCTTCGAAGCCCTTAGTAAGTAAATTTTACTTAATTTCTGTAATTAAACCTAAGGACTGCAAGACGCAAGACTCTATTCTGCATCAATTGAACGCAAATCACCCACTTTAATTAAGCTAAGCCCTTGCTAGATTGGTGGGATTCAAACCCACGGAAACTTAGTTAACAGCTAAATACCCTAACCAACTGGCTTCAGCCTACTTCTCCTGCCACTGGGGGAGAAAGGCAGGAGAAGCCCCACAGGATTGAGGCTGCTCCTTCGAATTTGCAATTCACCATGAAAAATCACCTCAGGGCTGGTAAAAAGACCTCTGTCTTTAGATTTACAGTCTAATCCTTACTGAGTCATCTACCTTTTTTCCACTTATGTTCATCAATCATTGATTGTTTTCAACTAATCACAAAGATATCGGAATACTGTATCTGCTATTTGGCGCATGAGTGGGGGTAGTAGGCACTGCCTTAAGCCTCCTAATTCGAGCCAAATTAGGCCCACCAGGAACTCTATTAGGGGATGATCAGATCTATAATGTTATTGTTACCACCCACACATTCGTCATAATCTTCTTTATGGTGATACCAATTATAATTGGGGGTTTCAGCAACTGACTAGTCCCTCTAATGATTGGTGCCCCTGATATGACATTTCCCCTGATAAATAATATGATCAAATAGTAAATGGAAAACGAGAAGGAATTAGCGTTTGTAACCATGTGTTAGACCCTTAACATCTATTCTATCATTTGATGTCCACAGCAATCCTGAAAAGCACTGACAATTTATTCCTATTTTGCAAATGAAGAAACTGAGCTCGGTAATAATTAACAAAGAGTCCAGTAGGTCTCCAGAACCTAGAGACCTTTATACTGTAACAGGGATGATGGCAAATATGTGTGATCCCTGGAAGACAATCACTGTGCTCTTTCCTACTGAGGCAAGATATAACCTCAGAATCCTTCTCAACCCAGTGGTTTGGGCACCTTCAACCAATTAATCACAGTAGGTTCAGGAGTATAAAACAAATTCCAATTCCTATTACTCAGTCTAAAGTCTCCAAGAGAACTTCCAGCTCAGATATTCTATATTTCCTACCAACACTCTTTAAAGAGTTATATTATAATAAATTATAAAAGGCAAAGTCCAAGTTAGAAAATGAAGCTTCAAGCTGTCACTTTGTCAGAAAGGTACAACTGCCAGTCAGGACTGTCTGTGCCTCCAGCCTCCAGCCTCCCTCTCTGATTACTTTCCCCCTACCATTTCTGGGCCCCTGTCCAATATGGTAGTGCTAACCACATGTGGCTATTAAGCACCTGAAATGCGGCCAGCTCCACATCATAGATGCTGTAAGTATAAAATGCACTGTGGACTTTAATTTTTTTTTAGGTGGAGTTTCACTCTTGTTGCCTAGGCTGGAGTACAATGGTGCAATCTCGGCTCACGGCAACCTCCACCTCCCAGGTTCAAGCGATTCTCCTGCCTCAGCCTCCTGAGTAGCTGGGATTACAGGCAGGCGCCACCATGCCCAGCTTATTTTGTATTTTTAGTAGAGATGGGGTTTCTCCTTGTTGGTCAAGCTGGTCTCAAACTTCCGACCTCAGGTGATCCACCCGCCTCGGCCTCCCAAAGTGCTGGGATTACAAGCGTGAGCCAACGCACCCATTCTACACTGTGAGTTTTGAAGCTGTTGTATGAAAAAGACGTAGACTAGCTCATTAATAATTTTCTATGCTGATATATGTTGAAATTGTATTTTGGATGTTGAGTTGAGTTGAATAAAATATATTGATAAAATTAATTTCACCTGTTTCTTTTTACTTTCTTGTAATGTGGCTACTAGAAAATTTAAAGACATGCATGGCATATATTTGTGACTTGCATTCTATTTTTATTGGACAGTGCCATCTTAAAGGCTTCCATTTGCGATCTTTGATTCTTCTGTCATCCTTGCTTCTGTCTGGCTACCTATTCCATTTTCAAGGCTGGCTGACCCTGCATCTTCCTTAGTTGCTGGCTCTTGGCTGCAGCTTTGAGATGGCAATAGAGCAGCCATTCCTTCTTCTCTCAATCCACCATAGTTTCCTTTTGCAACAACTCTCTGCTGCCCTTGTTGCTGCCAAGCAACCTCTGAACTCTCGCAGCCCGATTTTAGCTCTTCCAGCCAAACCCAATCAAACTCCAGCAGTCTTAATTTCTTAGGGATCCTTTCAGAAATACATAGCAAGAGATTGAATTTAGACTAGGGAAGTGAAGAAACAATCAAGGCTATTCCTCCTTGGACTTGGAGTATACCTTCTTTTGCAGGGCATTCAACCAGGTCAAGCAATCACATCTATAGCTAATTGATAGAGCATCCGAAATAGATGGTCCATTCTGGTAATAGCTTACCAATGATCACAGCCTGGGAAATTATCACAGAAATAGAATGACTGAGACCACGTCTGGAAACAGCCAGAGCAAGTCAGAAGGCTATTAAAGGTCCAAATATGAGATTCTGAACAGGAACTGACTCTATAGGAATGAGGGGAATGCAGAGAGACTCCACAGGAAGGTTCCCCTACCTAGAAAGGAAAAGAAGCAAACCAGATACGTGTCTCATTGATCAAAGATCGCCACCGCCAGGGGGCAGTAGAAAAACAAATGCCAAAAGATCTGAGTTCATATCTCAGTTCCACCACCTTAGTGTATACCCTCGATTCTGTCATTTAACTTTTGCTTCTGAAAACTAAAAACAATAATATTCATCTAACTCTGAGATTGTCAATTACATAAAGCATATGAAGGGTTGGGGTTGCAGGAGGAGGGAGGTGATAATAGAGGTAGCTGTTTCTCCCCAAGTTTCCCAGATTGGGAAAATGTGTATCTTCAGGGAATGTGATATTGGCCACAAAAGTACATGAAAGCAGCTCTGTATATTGTGAACATAAGTCACAGTTTCGTTTCTTCAAAACAGCATCAGAATACAGTTTTTTCATCATTAAAGAATATTTTACAAAAGGAATGAAGTGATCCCAATAGCACTTTGAGAACACTGCATTCGGCTGTGTTATTCCCATGATCACACCTACTCTCCGTAATTTTAGGCACAGGCATGAATTCACAGATGCAAAAGTTCTCTCAAATCTTTTGTGTCACTCACCTTCTTGCTTCTCTTTTGTCATGTCAAACTTGCTCCTACCCCAGGGCCTCTGTGCCTGCTCTTCCCCCTGCCTGAGACCATCTTCACCTGTCTCCCTCCCTCATTTCTATTCTGCTCATTATGATCACCTCTTTTGCTGCACCCACCAGGAGACCTTCTTAGGTTACACTTAACATGTCATCTCATAAGACAACTGTGCACCATGCAGGACTCCAATTCACTAAAAAGGACAGGAAAAAAATTGAGCCTGCTAAAACCATAGTCTCAAATGTCCCTCTACAGCAGCGGGCATCCTTGCAGCAACTCACGTACTATCGTCCACGGTGGGGCAGGAAGAGATCCATGTCACACACTGCAGGAACTGTCCTGCCTTAAATGCCTCCTGCCCTGCAAGAACTAATAACTCTTGCAGTAAATCTATAGGTATTTTTTATAGACTTTCCGCAACCAGCTTGCTGATTACAAGACTCATGGACTCAGAGAAGCCCAAAGCATAGCACCTCCATATAAATAAATAAACTTAGAGTTTATTTGCAGTGCCTCCTGGTTCAAATGCAATTTACTAATCTGGCATCATTTTTATTATAAGCAAGCTTGCTTAATAATATAGTTGCATGTTTACACTTATCAAATTACCAGAGAAACAGATCTAGACAGTTGGACTGAAGCTCAGGTCCTCCTGCAGGGTGAGTTTTATTAACCCACAACATCTTAAATTGCCGTATGTTCTGTGACTCTAGAATTTTCAATCCTTGTATCCAATTCGCAGCATACATCACTGTTTACTGATGCGTTTGTTACCTGGCTCCCCAACCATCATATCATTATAGCAGAGAAGTTACCTGATATGTTCCCTGCTGTACTCAGAAGTCCAGAAGAATGTCTGGCACAGAGTAGACACTCAATAAATATGTGTTAAATGAATGACATCCAATATCTATGGTTTTATACAAACACAAGAAACTCAGACTTTTCATGGTGGTTTAACTGGCAAGTAATATACAGACATGCAAGCGGGCAGGCGGCCCATCACTATGCCCAGAGTCATGCCTTCAGGAGCTGGTCCCAAGAGCACATGGGCTCAGAGGAAAGAGTCATATTCATAAGAGGTCTAGGATGTCAGCTGGGGATTTTGTTATGGAGCAGCCAGTAGTGACCTAGTTTAGGACTTTTAAAAGTAACTCAAAAACAAGCAACAAACAGAGAACAACTTAAGGCAGAAACCTAGCTAACGGGACAAGAGAATACCAATGTCTGAGTGGGCTCATCATCAAGACAGTTTCACTGTGTGCTATTTGACTTCTACAAGAGGCCTCAGCACAAGAGTTGATCAAATTACCACACTTTCCACCAGCAGCATTTTCCAAAGTTTCTGGGAGATGTTCATAGACAGTACTCCAGAGAAGGTTTTTGCTTGGCAAATCTCTGCGAAACACCTTTTTTATTAAAAGACTTCTCTGAGAATTCACTTTGTAAATCCCAAAGAGAGAACACAAAACATAGCATTTCCCAAACTTTTTTAGACATCCTTCCTTCACTGATCATCTCACTCTGTGAAAAACTTTTGTACTTTGGAAAAATTTACATAAATTTGTTTTATACTATTTGGCAAAGACTCATATGTTACATATACTATGATCTAAACTGCCCAAATAAGTAAAGAGGAACTAAGTTGAAGCAAAATTAATATATCCCATGTGATTTGAGGTATAGAATTTAACTATAATATGTAACATTTTTAACTTAAAATGTTATTTTTAAATATCTAAAAATATATGTAGTTAACTGTATACATATATACATATACCTATATATACACACATATATATATAGTTAATTTTTAAAAAAACTGTCCCTGAATAACCAACACTTCCTCTTAGCCAGTTCTTATCCTCTGCACAGGAATGAGCTCCTTTATGTATTCTAATCTTAAGAACTGAATATTCACAAATCTGTAGTACTTTCACGACTTGGATAATTTCAAACAATTAACAGCTAGCTTAATACCTACCTCTGATAATAGGCAATCTAAGAAAACAGCAATTTTATGTTTAATCAGGTACCCGATGGAACATTCTTTGCCTCAAATGAACCAAAAACAAAAAGAGAAGAAAAACACATTTGGAAATAAATCTGCCAGCCCGCTTTATAACGTAGACTTGCACCAGTTGTTTGATGAGCATTTTGGTATCTAAAGGCTGCTCTGTCCTATAGGTCCATGGTCTGTAAGGCAGCTTTCCTGTCCCCTGTCATTCTCTGGGTCCCAACTAAACACCCTGGGGGAAAAAACTGGGCACTTGCTTTGACTCTTTCTGAAACATGGGGAATTTGCAAAATCTTTCTAAAGCAGAATAATGTGCTGCCATGCAAAAAGAAAGTAGTATGCAAAGAAGTCTAAATCATCCCAGAATAAAGCTCTCTTATTATTGTGACCTGTGGATGGCCCCATCCAGCAGCAAAATCAGGCCAAACACTGTTTTTAAAAGGCAAAGGGAAATAACCATTAATCACTTGTGAGATTTGCTAAGGTAATAGCAAGTCAAGAAATCTCACATTTTTGTCTAAATAGGTAAACAAGGGTTGTGTCCGGCATTAATATTCATCTCTGTGAAATACTGACATGTTTACACTTCTTGTAGTTCTTTACACTTCATGACAAGCAATTTATAATACATGAAAGAATTTTAAACGTGCCCTTCTAGCAGAATAGTCATCAATTTTTTACAGTGAATGACCAAGGAAACATCTTAATTCTTGCTCTCATCTTGATATTAGGTTGGTGCAAAAGCAGTTGTGGTTTTTGCCATTACTTTGGCAAAAACCTTGATTACTTTTGTACCAGCCCTATACATTTCAATGCCTGGCTTCTGGCTACAGAACATTACATATCTAACATAATGTATGAGTATTACTCCTTCCCTGTCTTTTACCTCAAGGAAAATGAGGAAGTAAGGATGGGGCAAGGAGAGAGGGGTGCTTCAAAGCCTGATATGTACTGCAGTTTTTGGTAGTCAGCTAACATTTTAAGCACAGTATGAATCATAAAACATTTTGAATCCTATCTGTCTCAAAGTTTTTAGACATTCTTTCATTGATTGATTTACAGAAAGCAGAGAACAAAGTTGAAGTCATTCTAAAAACTAAGCTGCTTTGCTTCCCTGTTTCTATGTTGATGTTTCATTCCTGGATCTGTAAAAGTAAAGCCTTCCATGTCCAGAGGCAGCATCTTTAATGCCTAAGAGAACACAGTTGTACATACGTGGTGATATGGGTTGGCTCTGTCCTCACCCAAATCTCATCTTGAATTACAATTCCCATAATCCCCATAGGTCATGGGAGGGACCCAGCATGAGGTGGTTGAATCATGGAAGCAATTGCCCCCATGCTGCTATTCTTATGATGGTGAGTGAGTTCTCACAAAATCTGATGGTTTTATAAGTGGTGTCCCCCTTGGCTCAGCTCTCATTTGTTGGGAACAGGCCCCACAAATCTGGCCATAAACAGGCCATGAGAAACTGGCCATACACAAAATCTCAGAAGCACTGTGACATGCTTGTGATGGCTATAACGCCCACGCTGGAGGTTGTTGGTTTACCAGAATGAGGGCAAGGAACACCTGGCTAACCCAGGGCGAAAACTGCTCAAGGCATTCCTAAACCACAAACCATAGCACGAGCGATCTGTGCCTTAAGAATATGTTCCTGCTGCAGATAACAAGCCAGAGCCTGTCCCTTTGTTTCCCATAAGGAATGCTTTTAGCTAATCTATAATCTATAGAAATAATGCTTATCACTGGCTTGCTGTCAAAAAATATGTGGGTCAAACTCTGTTCGTGGCTCTCAGCTCTGAAAGCTGTCAGCCCTTATTCCCATTCTGCACTCTATTTATGTGTCTTTGTCTTAATTTCTCTAGTGCTGCTGGGTTAGGGTCTCTACAACAGAGCTGGTCATTCTTCTCCTTTCTGCCACTACGTGAAGAAGGACATGTTTGCTTCTCCTTCTACCACAATCATAAGTTTCCTGAGGCCTCCCCAGCCCAGCAGAACTGTGAGTCAATTAAACCTCTTTTCTTTATAAATTACCCAGTCGTATTTAGTTCTTTATAAGCAGCATGACAACAGACTAATACACATGGCCACCCATAGGAGAAACAGGAAACACTTGGAATTTATTTGCTGCCAAATCAATGAAGAGCACTGCATTTTCCTTGAGAAATCCCCCGTGGTTCAATTGTTGCTTGATTACCCTGCTCTTGGTGTGGGCTCTCCCTTTTCCAATTTGGTAGTTTCTCACAAACAAAGTATCAGGTTATTACATCAAAAGCTGCCCATATTCAGTAGTGTATCATGTCAAAGTAGATGGGAAGTACTGAGAAACACTTTCACTGGTATGTTGGCACCTTTCCAAGGCTTTGGTAGTCAGCTAGACACAGTATGCAAAGAGGACCAGTGAGTCCTGGGTGCACCTGTGACCTGTCCTTGTGACTTGGAAAAAATGCCATCATGTTCTGTCTGATGTGTTTCAGCTAGGGTTCTTTGTGACCCCTGCCAGGTACTCAGACCATTGTAATACTAAAGAATGTTCATATTCTATGTGTTCTTTGTAAAGATCATTTGGTGGCAAATTAAGTGAAACCAATTTGAGACATCTTAAGCAATAAAGGTTTTATTATGAGAAAAGAGGGATAGTCCATGGAACCACAAAGGATGGATTCTGCTGAGCCTCAGGAAGGTGCAAGAATCAGAAATAGCAAAACTTTCTAGAGGTTTTTTTTTCTAACCAATGTTTCTCTGTCATTTGCTTCCAGTTCCCAGGGTAGGATATGGCCACTCTATATCTTTAAAGAAACTGACATGATGGCTCTCAGTCTAAATTCCAAATTTCGGAGAAGGAATCTCAGGGGACCAGTCTTGGGCAGGTGTCCACCCTAGGCCCATTAGCTGTGTTCAGGGAAACCAGGTCAAGAGAAACAGAAATACAGCCACAAAAAGCCTGCCCTGTGGATCAACCAGCCAAATGAAAGGATGAGCTGATTAATGAGTTTCTTGCAATATGTAGGTGTACAAGCATGGAGAAGATGACCACTGGGGGCCTGGTCTCCTGCAATGCTTACGTTGTCTGGTTCTATAATTATACTAAACATTTCCATATGAATACATTGCCATCATCTGAAATCCAACATGTCTAGACCAAATGGCATCTTTATACAATCTGCTGCTTTTCCCATTAATGAGACCAACATCTCCGAGTCACACCTACTTAAGTTCTTGTTAAGTCTCTTGTTCAGTGGTTCAAATTCTTCAGGCTGTTACTGATGCCATTCTGCTCTAGCCACATCTCCCTATATAAAATCTGGATTAAAACATTTAGGATAAATCGCTTTTTGCCACCTACTTCTAGTTTAAGTAGACAACCATCAGGAAGTGTTTTGCAGCCCTCATTGACCTTGGTCTTGTTAAAGGATTCCTTGTGATTTGGGGGTATAAAAAGTAAAAATGCTTGAGGATCACCTGAGGCCAGGAGTTTGAGACCAGCTTTGGTAACGTAGTGAGACCCCCATCTCTATTTTCTTTCAAAAAGAATCTGTAGTATTAGTTTATAGTGTCATAAGATGCCAAAAATATACGAGTCACAGTAGTTAAGGAAGTATCTGAATGGGGAGGGGAAGGAGAAGAATACTGTAATGTGAAAAAGAGACCAAATACTACAAACCTCAGGAAAATCATGTCTTACCCTGAGCATAAGCACTCACAAGTACTTCCTCCCAGGATGCATCTGAGCATCCTCAGCTTAATCATGCTTTCTTTCTTTTTTTTTTTTTTTTTGAGACGGAGTCTCGCTCTGTCGCCTAGGCTGGAGTGCAGTGGCCGGATCTCAGCTCACTGCTCCCGGGTTCCCACCATTCTCCTGCCTCAGCCTCCCGAGTAGCTGGGACTATAGGCGCCCGCCACCTCGCCCGGCTAGTTTTTTGTATTTAGTAGAGACAGGGTTTCACCGGGTTAGCCAGGATGGTCTCGATCTCCTGACCTCGTGATCCTCCCGTCTCAGCCTCCCAAAGTGCTGGGATCACAGGCTTGAGCCACCGCGCCCGGCCAATTATGCTTTCTAAGTTGCATGAGCACAACTAGGAATCTGCCTTCTCTCCCATGCTTTGAAATGTCAAGGAGGCCATATTAACAAAATAGAAGCTGTGGCTGGAACAACCTGTCACTTCTCCAGCTAATGCTAATGAATAATTTTTGTATCTACCATTACTTCACCTCTGTCACTTATAATTTTCTTAGTTGGGGTCAAATCTGGCTTCTTAACATAGAAAAACGCCAAGTAAAAGAGGCCCAAACAAGATAAACATTTATTTTTCTTTCTCATAAAAAATAATCCTGATAAGGCATCCAGAACTGCTGTGGCAGTCCTGTGAAGTGATCAGGAGCTGTGTCCTCCCTTCCTTTCTAAGCTGCCATCCTCACACATTTGCTATCTTTGGGGCACTTTGTGGTCCAGGAGAGCAGGCCAATCTCCAGCTCTCATATAGCCCTTCCAAGCCAGGAGGAAGGCAACGAAAAGAGGCAGCCCATCCCTTTCTAGCAGTTCATACATATTTCTTACATCTCTCTGGACAGAACTCAGCCACGTGCCACATCCAATTGCAAGGAGTTTGAAAAACACGATGCTTTAGAGCTGACTGGAAATGTGCCCAGCAGAAAATGAGTTTCTGTTCCTATGAAGGAAGGGGATGATGGATGGAGGGGTACATAATTAGCTATCAGTACCATACCAAACTCTCCCAGACATTTTCTCTTCTCATCTGGACTTACGCCATAGACTGATAACTGTGCCCCCTCGGCTGCCATTCCAATCTGTCATGCACACAAGTTAATCACCCTACACCACTCTTTCACTTCTAGAGGACAAGATCAGATCAGGCAATTCAGACCCACACTTCTTCATCAACTAAATTCACTTCTTTCCCGAGAAGTAATCTCCGAAAACTACCCTCTGCAAAACCTTCCAATGGCTCATTTCTCCAAGGACCTTAACCTTCCAGCCACAAGATGCACCTCCAGGTTTTTCGTCTCACATCAACACAGAGCTCCAGCTTTGTCCCTCACTGAACATCCTCTGGATGCAGTGAGGCCTTTCCTAGCTCTGAAACCTTTTGTTCTTTACTGCCCACCTGCAATTCTCCCTTTCTCTCTCTCTCTCTCTCTCTCTCTCTCCCCCTCTCCCCCCCTCCCCCTCCACCTACCTCAACCTCTCCTCCCTCATGCACATACTCTTTTTCATTGCTTGTATCCTACGGAAACCAAATAAAGTCCCATCTTCTCAGTAATGCACAGCCTAGAATTCGTTTCCACAGATCGATGTGATTTACCTGAATTGTAGTCTTTATTATCTCTGATGTTTTATTTAATGCTCATTATTAATGTACTCAGTCTTATCTCTTTTCTAACACTGTCACTTGTCATGTCAGGCCTGTCGTTTAGCCTTTCTTTTCCTCAGGGTTATTAGGAAGTTTTAATGATGTACTGAAATCTACCAGGATGCATTTCACATTCCTACATCCCTTCAGAATATTTCTCCTGCTCCCGTCCAGGGCAGGGACCCCATCTTGTTCACACGCACCACAGCTCCCAGGGCAATGCCTGCCACATATAGTAAATATCCAGTGAACAAATCTGGCTTGAGACTTGATTTGTGTAACCTTAAACTTTATCGAAGAGGTTATTCTATTCTCCCACCAACGCTGTGAGCCATGAAAAGCTAGTGTTACCCTTTACTGATAATAGCCAGTGACCAAACTTTTATTGTTTAACTTCTAACGCTACCATATTTCAGTATCTCTCATGCCAAAGCACAAAGTAAAATTCCACATGGAGCACATAATTTGCATAGGTTCAAAATCATCAAAGTGCATTCCTGTACCTTGCATCGCACATATATCTCCATTGTAATGCTTGGTCCAGAAATCACTCTTGGGACTGGAAGAGCAGATATCATATTCTACCGTTACACAAGTGAATTGTATGGAAGAGAGATTTTAACGCTGATGTGTTTGGAAATGCCAAAAGCATAAATCAAGACAAAGGGAACGAGAGGGAAGTTTCTTTTGGATGGATCTAATAGTTAAACATTCATTTGGAATGGAGTCTATCTTTCGTGGATAATGATGCTTTCCTAATTTGTGCTTATGCAGCCACTTAGAGGGTATAAGATTGGAATTCAAATCCATACTTTCTAAACTCACTTGACTCAGCTCCTGAAAAGCAATATCTACAATGGATCCCCTGGCACTTTCTGTATGAGTACAGATTATTTGTCTTGACCACATTTCCTTTGGAGAAATCACATTCTTTCAGCTGAAATTACCTGACTAAGAACAATTGAACTTGGCATGTTTCTTCCTGAGTGAGAGGAAAAACTTTTCTCAAGTGTTCAGGAGATATGACCCTGGTTTTCAAAAAGCCCAAGGTTTGCTGGTGTCTCTTTTTTTTTTTTTTTTTTTTTTAATTGACTTACATTGCAGGACTCAAAACATTTTCTGAAATCAAGCACAATATAAAACTAATCTAAATATTGGCTCCTTCATGACCTCCTTTAAAAAAATACACAGTGAAGGCTGGGTGCGGTGGCTCACGCCTGTAATCCCAGCATTTCGGGAGGCCGAGGTGGGTGGATAATTAGGTCAGGAGATCGAGACCCTCCTGGCTAATATCATGAAGCCTCATCTCTACTACAAAAAAAAAAAAAATTAGCCGGGTGTGGTGGCGCGCACCTGTAGTCCCAGCTACTCAGGAGGCGGAGGCAGGAGAATCACTTGAACCCCAGAGGCAGAGGTTGCAGTGAGCTGAGATCGTGCCACTGAACTCCAACTTGGGTGACAGAGCGAGACTCTGTCTCAAAAAATGTATATATTGAACTGGCTTTAGAAATGTTAATAGAGGAAGTCAAAGTCACAAACCCAACTGACTTTTCTATCAGCTAGATCAGGAACATAAAAAACATACTACTACTCATGTATTGGGAATAAATACTATCATTCATAATAAACTAACATTTATTTAATATTTCCAAGGAGCCAGATATAAGTAATACTATATGCCCTTACAGGTTAGGAAACTAAAATATGTTAAGTGACTGGCTTGAAATTATGCAACTCCTATGTGGCACAGCTGGGATTGCACCTGGCTGTCTAGCATCAGACTGTGTTCTAAACCATGCTCCTATTCTGTAATGAAGTAAGAAATGATTTTCCAGATGTCAACAAAGAACACAATCCATTATCAGGTGTCGAGTATCATCTTCAGAAGCAATGGAACTCTCAGAAACACACCTGCTCTGCCATTCCATTTTACCTATAAGAAAATAAAAGAAATAAAGAAAAGCTATAGGAAAAAATGTAATGGGAATTTGGAAGATGAGTAATGATGCTTTCCCAGTTTTACCAAACCCATGTGAACAGTGTAACAGCAATGTCATACAACACTTTATAAATTGGCAATCTCTGGAAACCAATACTGCTGCTCTCACCAGCATGATATTAAGTCTAGAAACTGGAACCACCACACATATAAGCTAATCAGGCTGTAGTCTAGTTCTTGGGATTGGTGAGAGTTTTTAGAAAGTTGTTAGCTCTATTTTTCACTGGGTTTTGTTCAACAATGTTGCTGTTTCTTTATTCATCCTATAAAGAACAACAACAAAGAAGTGGTCATCTGAGGCAATATTAACCTAAAGGGGAAAAAATTGGAATAATACACACACTATTTTCGGGGGGAGGTGGTGGGGGAGATGGAGTCTCACTCTGTCACCCAGACTGGAGTGCAGTGGCACAGTCTCAGCTCACTGCAACCTCCACCTCCTGGGTTCAAGCAATTCTCCTGCCTCAACCTCCTGAGTAGCTGGGACTACAGGCACATGCCGCCACCCCTGGCTAATTTTCTGTATTTTAGTAGAGATGGTGTTTCACCACGTTGCCCAGGCTGGTCTCGAACTCCAGAGCTCAGGCAATCCACCAGCCTTGGCCTGCCAGAGTGCAGGGATTACAGGTGTGAGACACTGAGCCCGGCCAACACGTACTATTTTTTAAAAACACACTATGTCTATTAGATGTTTGTGAAGCTACCTACATCAACATGAAATTAGATATAATTATAAACGCATAATAACAAAGTATAAATGTGGGTAATGGATATTAAGAATAAAATTTGAAAGTAGAGTTTTCACTGAATTTTTACATTTAATGTATACTAGGCGATAACACAAGTGTAGTTACTCTATTTCTCTTCTCTTTGGTTTTTTTTTTAAATTATATTTTATGTTCTAGGGTACATGTGTACAACGTGCAGGTTTGTTACATATGTATACATGTGCCATGTTGGTGTGCTGCACCCATTAACTCATCATTTACATTAGGTATATCTCCTAATGCTATCCCTCCCCCCTCCCCCCACCCCACAACGGGCCCTGGTGTGTGATGTTCCCCTTCCTGTGTCTAAGTGTTCTCATTGTTCAATTCCCACCTATGATTGAGAATATGCAGTGTTTGGTTTTCCGTTCTTGCGATAGTTTGCTGAGAATGATGGCTTCCAGCTGCATCCACTTTGGTCTTTTAAAGAACAAAGGCTTAACATTAAGCTAGCTGTTTTTATTAATATTAAAATCACCCATCAAGTGTTGATCTTAAGCAAAGGCTAGACACCAACAATATCATCTTTCAAAGGTTCTGTCTGTGGCAAGTGCCACATGGATTAAAAAAAAAGAAATTATACAGTTCTCAGTTTGATGAACCTCTGGAGATGACTGATAAAAGAAACTGTTCTAACAGCTTGAATCTCTAGATGATTTGGGAAATGTCACAGACAATAACAGGGAACTTTGGAATGGTGTAACAAATGGATGATCTCTGTCAGATTAGAGCACATATTTTTATCAATTTCAAAGGATTTGCTGCGAGTACTCCCAGCACGCTAATCATTCTAAATAATAGATCCAGTCGGTTCACATCTTATGAGACAAAATTAAAGCTTCTTGAAAAGTTAAAAGTATTTCTGTTTGAAAAATCTTTAGTTTCTAATTTATAAGGAAGACTTGAAGAGGCCTATCTCAGATATGTATCATTCCGTAATTTAAAATACCAAATGTTAACATCTGAAGAGCTGATGTGAGCATCAGAACTTTCTGGGTCAGAGCTCTGAAATCAGATTTAGTTAAAATTTTGGCTTTGCCACATTAGTGGCACCGGGACCGCTTATTGCCGATGGTGATGACCTGGCCATTGGGCAGCTCTAGCTCTTCTCCAGGGAGGAGGAGGATGTGGCAGTGGCCCTCTCCTTCTCGAAGTCCAGAAGTGACGTAGCACAGCTTCTCCCTGATGTGGCACATGATCTCCTGCTGGGCCGAGGTGGTGAAGCTGTAGCCACACTTGGTGAGGATCTTCATAAGGTGGTCAGTCAGGTCCCAGTCAGCCAGGTCCAGATGCAGGATGGTGTGTGGGAGGGCGTAGACCATGTAGATGGGCACCGTGTGGGTGATCCTGTCTCCAGAGTCCATGACAATGCCAGTGGTGCCCCCAGAGGTGTAGAGGGACAACACGGCCTGGATGGCCACGTACATGGCTGGGGTGTTGAAGATCTCAAACATGATCTGAGTCATCTTCTCTCTGTTGGCTTGGGGTTCAGGGAGGGTCTCAGTCAGCAGCACTGAGTGCTCCTCCAGGGCCACGCACAGCTCATTGTAGAAGGTGTGGTCCCAGATCTTCTCCATGTCATCCCAGTTGGTGACGATGGCATGCTCAATGGGGTACTTCAGGGTCGGGATGCCGCGCTTGCTCTGGGCCTTGTCGTCCACATAGGAGTCCTTCTGGCCCATGCCCATCATCATGCCCTGGTGCTGGGGGTGCCTGACAATGGAGGAAAATATGACTTGGGGGGCATCGTCCCCAGCAAAGCCAGCTTTGCCATGCTGGAGCCATTGTCAATGGCAAGCGCAGCGATCTCTTCTTCCATTGTGACCGGGAGAGGAAAGCGGCAGTGGAGCAGCAGGAGAACACAGTGAACAGACTGGCAGCAGCACCTGAGCTTGGACATCCTTTTAAAAGAGGAAACAACAGGCCTAGATAGTTTCCCTGGAAAGTTCTACCAAATATCTTAGAAAGAAATTACACCAATACCCTATAATCTCTTCCAGAAAATAGAAGCAGAGGGAATACTTCCAAACTCATTCTACGAAGCCAGCATTACCCTAATACCAAAAAACACAGACATTACAAGAAAAAAAATTATGAACCAATATCTCTCATGAACAGAGACTCAAAACTCCTCAAGAAATATTAGCAAAATAAATCCAACGATGTATAAAAGCAATTATAAATCATGGCCACATGGTATTTTATTCTGAGTATGTAAGGCTGGTTTGATACTCAAAAATCAATTAATTCATCATATCTGCAGGCTAAGAAGAAAAATTACAACATTGACAGATGCAGAAAAAGTATTTGGCAAAATCCAAAACCAATTTATGATAAAACCTCTCAGAAAAGTAGGAGTAGAGAACTTCTTCAATTTGATAAAGAACATGTACCAAGAAATCTCCAGCTAACAATATACTTAATGGTGAGAAACTAGATGATTTTCCCCTAAAATTGGGGACAAGGCTAGGGTATCCTCTCTCACTATATTCTGCATTGCTCCGGAAGTTCTATCTAATAGAATAAGACAAGAAAAGGATATAAAAAGTGTACAGGTTGAGAAGGAAGAAATAAAACTCTGTGCTCAGATGATACCATTTCCTATGAAGAAAATCTGCAAGAATTGACAACAAAATTCCTGGAACTAATAAGCAATTAGAGCAAAGTTACAGGATACAATATTAACATACAGAAGTCAATTTTTTTTATACAACTGCAATGATCAATTGAAATTTAAAATGAAAAACATGAATACCATTTGCATGAACACACACAAAAAACTTTGGTACAAATCTAGAAAAATATGTATAAGGTCTATAAGAGGAAAACAAAAATATAAGCATTGTATTAATGAGAGCAAATCAGATAATGTAAATGGGGAAAGTGACCTTTGAAGAACCTTACCAAACTTAGAGGGGGTGATATATTTGCTTATTTTCCTCACAATAAACTCTTTAGAGTCCTATTCATAGGGCAGAAGTCAGTATTTTTAAGGGCATCCCTATGCCCTAACAATGACATTATGAATGACCATTAACAATGGGTCTATGAACACTGATAAGACGGCCTCTTATTTCTTATAGAAAATCCTAGACTTTCTTAGTGTGGAAGGTTCCTCCTAGGTAATAACACTGTTCTCTCTGGAAAACACTCACATCCATACATTTGTTTATTCATACAGCCACAATCTCTAAGCCATATAATTTGTTACAACTTGCTTGGTCCCTCTGAACTTGGCTTTCTGTATTAAATGGCGATATTAATCTCATCTCTCATTGATTTACATTGAAAAATAAGATTATCAACAAAAAGCTCTTAGTTTAGTACCTAGCACATAGCAAGCATTCAGTAACCATTAGTTGTTCTCTTTGTTTTTCTACCTAATCTTCAAAGTAGACTGGGGTAGAGAGGACTAAATTCTCATTCTATTTGTCTCAGTCTGATGCTGCATGGAAATCTCTGGCAGGGCTGCCTTTCTGCAGCTTGACTACCATATATCTCTGATGCTTGTGATGCTTAAAAAGCCATCAGCCAAGGTAAAGTCTAGTAAAACAAAATATTTAATTTGAAAGTAGCCTGATATTATCATAGACAAAGTACATAGATCTTGTCAGAATTACATCTAATTGTTTCTTGCCAGGGCAATTAGACCAGAGAAAGAAATAAAAGATATCCATATTGGAAAGGAAGAAGTAAAACTATCTCTATTTGTATGTGACATTTTGAATACAGATAATTCTAAGGACTTCACTAAAAAGAATTACTAGAACCAATTAACAAGTTTAGCAAGACTGTAGGATATAAAAACAACAGAGAAAAATGTGTTGTATTTATAAATAATGGCATCAAAAGATACAAAAAATAAAACTAGGAAACTAATTTTGTTTACAATATAGAAAGAATAAAATACATTAACAAAAGAAATCTAAGACTTATACACTGAAAACTACAAAATGTCATTGAAATATTTAAAGTAGACCTAAATAAATGTAAAGACCTTCTATATTCATGGATTAAAAGTCAATATTTTTAAGATGGCAATATGCTCCAAATTGATCCACAGATTTAATGCAATACTTGTCAAAATTTCAGCTTGCTTTTGTGCATAAATTGACAAGCTGGTCCTACAATTTCTGTAAAAATGCAAGGAAGCTGTGATGGTTGATACTGAGCGTCAACTTGATTGGACGGAAGGATGCAAAGTATTGTTTCTGGGTGTGTCTGTGAGGGTGTTGCCAAAGGAGATTAACATTTGAGTCCGTGGACAGGGAGAGACAGACCCACCCTCAATCTGAGTTGGCACCATCTAATCAGCTGCCAACACAGATAGGATAAAAGCAGGCAGAAGAATGTGGAAGGACTGGACTTGCTGAGTCTTCTGGACTTCATCTTTCTGCCGTGCTGGGTGCTTCCTGCCCTCGAACATCAGACTCCAAGCTTTTCAGCTTTTGGACTCTTGGACCTACACCAGTGGTTTTCCAGGGGCTCTTGGGCCTTTGGCCACAGACTGAGGGCTGCACTGTTGGTTTCCCTACTTTTGAGGTTTTGGGACTCGAACGGGCTTCCTAGCTCTTCAGCTTGCAGACAGCCTATTGTGGGACTTCACTCTGTGATTGTGTGAGTCAGTACTCCGTAATAAACTCCCCTTCATATGTACATCTATACTATTAGTTCTGTTCCTCTAGAGAACCTCAACTAATACAGAACCTTAATAGCCAAAAAATATTGAATAAGGAAAACAAAGTGTGAGGAATCACATCTTTTGATCTCAAATCTTACTACAAAGATACAGTAATCAAGACCTTAATGGTACTGGCATGAAGATAGACATACAGATCTATGGATTAAAATAGAAATGCCAGAAATAAATCCTCACATTTATGGTCAATTAATTTTTGACAAGGCTGCCAAGACAATTCAGGGGGAACAAGAATAGTTTTTTTAAACAAACGATACTGGAATAACTAGATAACCTCATGAAAAAGAACAAGGTTGGACTCCTATGTCATACCATATACAAAAATTAACTAAAAAAATGTGTAGACCCAAATGTAAGAACTGTAACTATAAAAACCTTTAGAAGAAAACAGGAATACATCATCATGACTGAAGATCAGCCAATGGTATCTTAGGTCTGACACTGAAAGCACAAGTACAAGCAATAATCAAGCAACAGAAAAAGAAGGTAAACTAAACATCATCAAAAGGTTTTAAGCTTTTTAGCTTCAAGTCCCATCACCATCAAGAAAGTGAAGACAACCTACAGAATGTGAGAAAATATTCGCAAAACATATACCAGAAATGGGAATTATATGTACAATACATCCAAAGATTAAAAAACCAAACCCATGCACTTACAATTCAACCATAAAAAAGTGGCACAATTTTAAAATGGACAAAAGACTTGAATAGTCATTTATCTAAAGAAGACATACTAATGACTAACAGCATATGAAAAGATGCTTGATATCATTGGTTAATAGGGAAAGAAAAATTAAAGCCATGAGATACCACTTCACACCCATCAGGGTAGCTACAATCAAAAAGATAGACAATAATTAATGTTGATAAGGATGTAGAGAAATTGGAACTCTCACACTTTGATGGTGGGGGTGTCAAATGGTGCAGACACTTTAGAAAACAATTACTCAACATATTAACAGAGTCATCATATGACCCAGCAATTCCATTCTGTAGTGTGTACTCCTGAGGTAAATGATATATTTGCCTCAAATATATCAATATATCAAATATGTATGTCAAATATATGTATTTGCTTCAAATATTTGAGGATATATCTGAAATCAAAGGAATGATTATTAGTTTGGCCATTTAAATGTCACGGGTCATTTTTATACACATATATAAAATATATATGTGTATAAAATATAAATGTGTATAAAATACACATATATATGTGTATAAATGTATATTTATATATATAAAATATATATGTGTATAAAATGGCAAAGTCCTTCTGCATTCTACTGGACAAATTCTCATTACACCTTTAATATTAGCACAAGCTTTAGTTCTATTTGTTGTTGTTTTGCCTATTTGGTACATCATAATATTTGTGGTCATCTTATATAATTAAGGTAGAATTATATCCATGTTGTAAGATTTGGCATTGCATTTTAGCATTTTTTTTTCAGACAGGATCTCACTCTGTTGCCTAAGGCTGGAGTGTAGTGGTGAATCACAGCTCATTGCAGCCTCAACCTCCTGGTCTCAAGCAATCCTCCCACCTCAACCTCCCAAGTAGCTGGAACTATAGGCACAGGGCACCAAGCCTGGCTAATTTTCACAATTTTTTTGTAGAGATGGGTCTCACTACATTGTCCAGGCAGGTCTTGAACTCCTGGCTCAAGTAATCCTCCTGCCTTGGCTCCCAAAGTGCTGGGATTACAGGTGTGAGCCACCATGCTCAGTTTATTTTAACATTTTAAATAATCATAGGCTTATGGTTGTGTTATCTTTCCTTTAATCAGCATAAAGGTCTCCCTCATTGAGGTTGAATCCTTGGATAAGAAAGCAGCTTTAGGGCACACATTGAAGGAGGTCTCTGTACTCTGACACAAACTGCCCTGCTGTCCCTCCCCTCCAGTCCAGTTGGAGCTCTGTTACTAAACATTATTTGCTGTTCACTCAATAGGCAGAATACTCTCCATTCTGAGCAGTTCCCTCTGCAGATGATTTTTTTTCTGTTCTCTCTCTCTCTCTTCTTTTTTGGTCTATCTTCTTCCACTATTCAAGATCTTACCATACCTGACTTAAAAAAGAAAAGAAAAATCTGAAGAAGTTTCCTTGTTCCCCCCATTAAAATGCATTAGTATTTTCTCTGTGCTCCAACTGAATAAAAATGGTAGATCTAACATTGTGAGGGTTTACTATGTGACAAACCAGCATTCTAAACCCTACAGAGATCACTTCATTTAATCCTCCCAATACCTCACAAAATGAATATTTTTATTAATCCCAATTTCACAAAGGAAAACAAGATGCAGAAATGTTAGAAAAACACATGTCATAAGAGGTAGAGATGGGATTTAAACCCAGGCAGACTGACCTCAGAACCAGCCTTGGACTCCTAACTTGATCCCACTCACCAGAATCTTACTTGTATTAAGGTTCCTAGTTTCTGGGCTTCCTCTTCTCATTTGATTGTGAATCCTTGAGCAGGAAGTAGCATCTTATACTTCCTTATAACTAGCCAGGCCCTGGCACAATGCCTGGGGCATCATGGTACTTAATTCATATTTGTGGAATTAAATTATAATAGTGTTCCTATGGGAAACTACAACCAACTTTAGGATAATGCTTCATGATATTTGTCCAGGAATATCTTGTGGCCAAAAGGCTAGACTAAAATGAATTAGATATTCACCCACTCCTTATTAGCTGGTATGAGCTTCCATATTATCCACACTTGATCTTCATAATTCACTTGGAAAGAGGCTATAACTCCTGTCAAATCATTAGAAGAAAGGATAAAATAATCACTGTAATAGTTAGAATCATGATTATCATAAACAACAGATAGTACTGTTTTATACATACACAATTGCATGCATATAACAAACCTGTGAAATATGTACTGTCATTTCCATGTTAAAGAGGAAGAAACTGAGACTCACAGAGGTTAGCTAACCTGTCCAGTCACAGTGTTGGTTAGAGGATCCAACACCAGCTGTCTGACAGCAGAACTCAGGCACATTAATGGCTTCCCACGCTGTCTGCCATTGGAACAGGACCTAGTGCCCTGTATTAGGACAGAGGTGAGCAGCTCCCAAACGAGACCCTCTCTCTTTTTCCTGCAACACCCTCAAGGTCTGCGAAGAGGTCCCAGAGAGCCCCTCAGTCCCAGCTATCAGCTTTTTCTCTAACCAAACACTATTTATTTGTAAACACAAACTAACGTTTTGATTTCTTTTAGTTTATTTTATTTTCCTTTTCTATTGCAAGCCTGGACATTTCCAAAACATTGCTGGTAGCGTACTGATAAGATCAATTCCATTTCAAAGAACTGACTCACAGTTGCTTTTTCTTGGTATTGCTCACCCAGCATGCAGTCTCCTTGCTCATCTCAAGTGGGTTAATGGACTTGGAAGTCTGCATTTTAGGCTGAAGTGCATGCTTTAAATGGAAGAAGCAGTGTGTTGTGTTGTGCTGTGTTGAGCTGTGTTGTGCTATGCCGGGATGTGCTGTGCTGTGCTGTCTTAGCTCATCTTGTCTGATGTTACTGACATAGTAAAATGCAGATTTAATTGTGGTGTAAAACATATTCTGGGTTATTTCAAAGCAGTCATTGAAAATTCCCTTTCTAACAGTGTCAGAATTGGAAGCTGTTGATGTCGGTAAATGTAAATGTCTTAGTGCTGTTTCTGGGCATATAAAATACCTCATATCTTTTTTCTTTCTTTTTTTTAAAATCACATTTCTTCTTTGTCGACACACTCAAATAGCTTGGACTCGTCCTAAATTAATAAGAAAATTGGAATGTGCCAATACTTCCCAAAAAACCTGATTGATAAAGAGCCAGGCAACCTGTCAGTGATTCCCACTTTCCGGGATCTTCCCATCAGACTCGAAACAACAGTTTTCATTAATGTAAAAAGACAGGATTTTTGCAAAGGAAAATATCTCCAAGATGTTTGTAAAAAATAATTTCAAGAATGAGCGCTTAGAGGGGAGATATTCAAATGAATTAAATTTGTAACTTAAAGCCTCTGACCTTTCCACTGATTTGTTTAATAATTACCCTGGTATTTTTGCTTCTTAATTTAATGGAAAAAAAATTCTAAGTCTTTTCCAGTCAATATTAACTAATGTTTATGTAAATTTGAAAATCCTGCTTAAGCAATTAATAACCAAGGGTAACTTATCCTTTGTTGCCAGCTTCTGTTTCTTTTAGGATTTTGCACATGGGCATTGTGTACATTTTTGGCCCAGTTTCCATTTCTTTGGTAACTAGGATCCACCTGATGGAGAATGGCATGTTTATTCATTAAGGTTCAAGGTCCTTAAGAAGGGCTTTCTCAAGCCTCTGAGAGTATGCCTGAGAATCCACATCACTGATAGGGAAACAAGAGCAACACCAAGGAAATTGTGGTTCTGATTTATATCTTGCACCTTTGCATTTTCAGCGCTCTTTTTTCTATTCCAAATATTTTACAGAATGCTCTCTGCCTAAAAGCCAATGAAACAAATAAACAGGCAAATGCGGAATCAAACAGAAGCCTGGGAGTGAGAAAGAGCTGCTACTCCATTTATTTTTCGACCTGTGATTTTGGGTAAGGGTTGGCTGCCTCCAGGGCTGTATCAAAGCAAGATAGTTGAAGTAGGTGCTTGGGTCCACCTCACTTAAAGCCCACAGCTGGGATCTCAGTGCCCCCTGGCTCCTACCATCAAGGTCTGGAACCACTCTCCTCCACGCCTACCTCTATAACACCCATTGGGCCTGGATGGCAACTGATACAACCCTATAAAGGCTAACTGCGCAGAGGTATTTGGGCTAAGATTTTTACAGTTTTGACATTCACATTTGGAAGTTAGCCTTTAGCTCTGGAACCCAAAGAAATCAATAATGTAAGACACCAAAGATAGAATTTTTTCCCCAACTAATTAATAATAAAAACTAAAATGGCCCTATTTCTTCAAAGTCTTTTGACACTGTCCTCACAGAGTTAACAAGAATTCTGGACAGAAATGCAGTTATAATTAAGCATAGTCAGGCTGCACTTTGACCCTCTTCCTTGTAACCAGAAGTCACATAACACTAGATACCAACCATTTGTGTCCCAATTGTTCCTCTGCATAAGATTTCTGATGGTATAATCATAAGGATTTTATTTAAGAATTGCTTAAGCAGATTCTGAATTCCAGCAGAATAGCTGATGCCAACCAGTTTAAAGATCCCCAGAGAGGAATCAAATTAGGATAAGAATACAGTGTCTTCATCCTGCACTCTCGGACCCATCAATGATCTCCACACCTCAGCCTATTCCAAAACCCTTAAAAACCCTAGCCCTAGACCACTCAGAAAGATAGATTTGGGGTTTCCTCGTATTTCCTCACTTGGTGGCCCGCAATTAAACTTCTTTCTCTGCTGCAACCTGGTATCTTACTATAATTACTTGCCATATACATTGGGCAAAAAATCTGTTACATGTACAAAATAAAATAATTGAGGTGTTCAGTAGTAATAATACTAGTCACAGTCCCATTTTTGCAGAGGAAGATACTAAGGCTTTTTCAGGAAAGCCATTTTCTCAAGGTGCCATGAGATTAATACATTTTCAATTCAGACCCAACTCAATGACATCAAATCGGTTCCACCCTACCACCACCACCACCACCAAGGTCATGCACTGTAAGCAGTGGCTCTTTGATGTCACTATATCTGTGGCAGCCTATAATGTATAAAATACCCATAGCTTTCAAAGGCTTGACAGTCTTGTAGAGCCAGCTCATAATGAGACAGGTCCCCTGATCTGGAATTGCTGGATCTCCCTCCTCATCAGCTTCCTCCTTCCATATACTGTGTTCAGACCCTCTCCAAAGTATAACTCAGCAGAAAGAGCAATGCCTCTGCTACTTAACTGACATTCCTCAAATCCCCTACTCTGTATATTTTTCAGTGAATTTCACAAAAGGTGGATTTTAAGGTTGTAAAATAATTTGTTCTCAACTTCTTGTATGTAATTTATAATATTTTTTATATCACAGTATAAAAAGTGTTATATCAAATAAGACAATTATTTACTGTTTCTCCAAACCAGTGGTAAAAATGGCAGAGCAAGGGGCAAAGACCTGTGGTTTCTCTGTTTCTGGCCAATCTCTAACAATGGTCTTGCACAGCCCCTGTTAGGAAAATCATTTGTAACTTCATTCAGCAAGTCCACATAAAATAACTGAAAGACAAAGAGGACATAGTATTTGATATATAAGCAGGTTTGGAGACATTATTGTGAAAGCTGTATCTAGGAACCCCTTTATTCATCCTTTTCCCCTTCCCAAATTTCCTCAAAGTCTCCCGTAACTGACAAATCAAAGTTGTAGGCCCACATCAAGGTAGGGATGCTAAACCTAGAACTCCCAAATTAAGACGGATTCAATGAAAGGAACAGAAATCATCCCAAGTTAATAGCATTCCAGGAGATAAAAGAGCAAAACCTCTATGGAGGAGAACATCCCCAATTTAAGCCCTCATGATCCCCACAGATGAGGGTCAACTAAATAAGAACCTAAAATCAACGTTCACCAAATCCACAAGGAAACAAATATGATAATGAAAACCAAGTGATAATAAATTTAGGACACTTAGAACTACAGTTCACAAAATTATTGATTACAGAACAGAAAATGACAATTTTTCTGCTTAGAGACAGAAAAAAAAAACTAAAAAAAACTAAAATTGGAAAAAATGAGCAAGCAACAATAGGCTATCCAAAATAACTAGGCAGATATTTTTAAAACTGAATGAAACTAATATAAATGAAAAACATAATCTTTGAAGTTAAAAACTCAGTTAAAAGTATGCTATTCACAGCCAAAGAAGGAATTGGGAATTAGTGAGTGGGAAGATTGATCTGAAATAATTACTTAAATTGAAGATCAGAGAGGCAGGAGATACAAAATATGAAAGAGATTAAAATATATCTTTAAAAAACAAAATGTGATAACTCTTATATAATAAATAACCTGATTTGTCTTTGTCCCCAGTTCCTGGGAGAACATCTCTAAATATTTGGAATTTCCTGAGTGAAGGGGTATCTTTGTTATTTATGATAAGCCCTGGTAGTTTATATCAAGATGATTCATACTGGGTCTCTAGTTAGTTGATGCTAATGGGGTGACTCAGGGTAGAGGTGGCCATACCAGAAAGACCAACTATGGCTTTGAGCCATGTGTTATCTACCCAACATCCAGGAAGAGGAGGAGGGATGAAGATGGATTTCAATCCCATGGCCAAGGATTCAATCAATCCTTCCTATATTGTGAAATTCCAATAAAAACTCTGGATACTAAAGTTCAGTTGAACTTCCCTGGCTAATAGTATTCTATGCTTATTATTTACAATCATGTGCTAGGAAAATGATGCATTCTGACTCCATGGGAAAAGGACATAGAAGTTTCACATTTGGGGCCCTTAGTTTATGCCTCTTCTTTTGCCTAGCTCTGATTGGTATCCTTTTTTGTTATAATAAAAGTGTAATTTACAGTATAGTGTACCAGTGGTAAAATACAGCACTTTCCTGAATTCCATAAGTTATTCTACTGAATTATTAAACTTGAAGGGGAAGTAGAACTTCCAAATTTCTATCCAGTTGGTCAGAAGTGCAGGAGGCTTCAAGACTGCCAAGCATGTAGCTGGTGTCTAAAGTGAGGGCAGTTCTGTGGAGGACTGTGCCTTTAACCAATGAAGTTTGGCCTAGTTTAGGGTAGTTTGTGCCAGAAATCATTACAATAACATACTTTCAGTCAGAGCCAAAGAAGGAAAAACCTGAGTGTTGGCCTGACCCATTTATGTTTTAGACAGAATGCTTTAGAAAGATACAGAGAACATGTGAGTGAGCCTGTTACATGTTATGGATGACCACGGAGGTACAAAATCAAGGTGGAAAGACTGACTGTAACAGATATTCAATAAATTAGTTGAATTCAGAAATTCAGCTCTAAGGTCAGTCAGGCCTCTGGAAAGCCTGCAATATCAATGAGGGGTCCACAAATTACTTTTTATTCTAAAAGTGTCCCTAGAAATGATCCATCGAAGGGCCTCAGCCTCTGTGTAGGCTTTGGCTTCCTCCCGCTCTGTAGCTCTGCCTCACCCATGGCTTGTTCTGTGTCCTCCTCATCCTCTCTGTCTCATGGCTGTTGCATCTTTGTTGCTTCTCCTGATTCATGAATGGCTTCTGCCCTTTCCCATTTCTGTCTGAGTGTGCCTTTGTGAAGGACTTGCATTCAAATTCCAGACATGACAAGGCATGATGCACTGGTCACCAGACATGGAGGGCATCTCTTTGGGGAACAGTCCTCACAGCAGGATTTCTCACAGGCTGACAGTCTCCCTAAAGCCCCACCTATAAGATACTGACTGACCTTGTGCCCAGAACTGACCCTCTATCCAATCCATTATCCCAAACACTGCTGTTTCACATGGCGTTGACAAGTACACCAAGAACCTCTTTTGGCTACTCTGCACAGAATTCAGCTAGACGTAGAACAAGTGGAATAAATAGTTTGGATTCCTCTCAGTAACTTGTGTGCATGTAAATCTTGTCTGTTCTTATAAAGCATCTACTGGTTATTCTAGTTTCTTAAAGGCAAAATATATGTTCATCTCTTGTCTTCTTAACCACTAGTGTAGTGACTGAAATTTAGATTTAGTATATCCTCAGTAATTACTCAATATACTCAATAAATCTTAATGACCATTTGCAGCTAAACTCATATTCTGACTTGGTACTGCATGTTTGAAAATCTAACACAGTGCAATTTATTTTTAGCATCCTTCTAATGTCATTGTCCTATTTGATGTAGTCCAAATTGTAAAGACACATACTTATTCCTCCCCAGTAAAAAGAGTTTCAGTGGCATGATTAATACAAGTTCATCTATACATATCGCTGACAGCTTCTAATAAAGGCCCCCCCTTTTTTATTGCACTTTAAGTTCTAGGGTACATGTACACAATGTGCAGGTTTGTTACATATGTATACATGTGCCATGTTGGTGTGCTGCACCCATTAACTCATCATTTACATTAGGTATATTTCCTAATGCTATCCCTCCCCCCTTCCCCACCCCATAACAGGCCCCGGTGTGTGATGTTCCCTTTCCTGTGTCCAAGTGTTCTCACTCTTCAATTTCCACCTATGAGTGAGAACACGCAGTGTTTGGTTTTTTGTCCTTGCGATAGTTTGCTGAGAATGATGGTTTCCAGCTTCATCCATGTCCCTACAAAGGATATGAACTCATCCTTTTTTATGGCTGCACAGTATTCCACGGTGTATATGTGAGACATTTTCTTAATCTAGTCTAACATTGATGAACACTTGGTTAGTTCCAAGTCTTTGCTATTGTGAATAGTGCCGTAATAAACATATGTGTGCATGTGTCTTTATAGCAGCATGATTTGTAATCCTTTGGGTATATACCCAGTAATGGGATGGCTGGGTCAAATGGTATTTCTAGTTCTAGATCCTTGAGGAATTGCCACACTGTCTTCCACAATGGTTGAACTAATTTACACTCCCACCAACAGTGTAAAAGTGTTCCTATTTCTCCATATCCTCTCCAGCACCTGTTGTTTCCCGACTTTTTAATGATCACCATTCTAACTGGTGTGAGATGGTATCTCACTGTGGTTTTGCTTTGCATTTCTCTGACGGCCAGTGATGATGAGCATTTTTTCATGTGTCTGTTGGCTGCATAAATGTCTTCTTTTGAGAAGTGTCTGTTCATATCCTTTGTCCACCTTTTAATGGGGTTGTTTTTTTCTTGTAAGTTTATTTGAGTTCTTTGTAGATTATGGATATTAGCCCTTTGTCACGTAAGTAGATTGCAAAAATTTTCTCCCATTCTGTAGGTTGCCTGTTCACTCTGATGGTAGTTTCTTTTGCTGTGCAGAAGCTCTTCAGTTTAATTAGATCCCATTTGTCACTTTTGGCTTTCGTTGCCATTGCTTTTGGTGTTTTAGACATGAAGTCCTTGCCCATGCCTATGTCCTGAATGGTATTGCCTAGGTTTTCTTCTAGGGTTTTTAAGGTTTTAGGTCTAACATTTAAGTCTCTAAACCACCTTGAATTAATTTTTGTATAAGGTATAAGGAAGGGATCCAGTTTCAGCTTTCTACATATGGCTAGCCAGTTTTCCCAGCACCATTTATTAAATAGGGAATCCTTTCCCCATTTCTTGTTTTTGTCAGGTTTGTCAAAGATCAGATGGTTGTAGATGTATGGTATTATTTCTGAGGACTTTGTTCTGCTCCATTGGTCTATATCTCTGTTTTGGTACCAGTACCATGCTGTTTTGGTTACTGTAGCCTTATAGTATAGTTTGAAGTCAGGTAGCATGATGCCTCCAGCTTTGTTCTTTTGGGTTAGGATTGTCTTGGCAATGTGGGCTCTTAAAAGCCCCTTTTTAAAAACGTGTTAAAAGGTCAGTGAAAATGTTGACTCTCGGAATTAGCAAACTAAAAATCTTTATAAAATTTTACTTTATTGGTCAAAAAGTAATTCTTTGTTGGCATGAGTTTGGACAAGATTAACAAAAGATTGTTCAACCCCCAATTTAACTTCAGGGTATTTGCATTAAGACATGTAGGAAATAATAGCTATAAAGTTTAAAATATATAAATGCTCTACATGAATGGCAAATTGTTAAATGGGAAGGAAAAAAAACATTCTGATATAATTCCTGCTTCATTTAATTCAGAGTTCAAGAAAAATTAAACTTTCTGAAATACATTATTCTTATTCATCGAACATCTCAACTTTTCCTTCAAACACTGGTATTTACATTTAATTACTTTTACTTACCCTTTTAAGAGAAAGACATGGTTTTAAGAAAAAACTCAAAATGACTTATATTTTGTTCATTAACATCAATTGCTCATATTCTTAACTTCACATATGCCATTGTAAAGTTAATTCCAATTCAGTGGTTTCAGAAAAGAGTTTCTGGTGTTGACAATAACTGCTAATCATCTTTAAGCATAAAACTGAAATATTTGCAGGCATATTTAGACTCTTATAACATTGTATAATGGAAATAACTTTTCAAATGTAATTTTTCAGCTCTGTCATCATAAAATTAACTACACTTGAAGGGAATTCTAGCTTATTTGTATTAGACAGGCGTATTGCTCATGAAAATATAAAATTACAGGCCAAAGAAGCGTTGGGAGCAATAAAACACTAATGGTGACCATGTCAGGAAGTTTTTGAAAGGAAGCATGTTACATTGCCACTATTCTAATCATCCAACCATCCCACAGTGTTCACTGTGTGTTCAACTCACACTTTAGCTGGGTGTTTATGTAAACACTAGCAGAATTCACTTAGGAACCAGTACTGCCCAATTTCCTTTACTCTCAGTAGATGAATGACCTCACCTGGTACATCACAAGAACAGGTAAATCATTAGGAGACCTCAATCTTCCAACACCAAACCTACACACCTTTGGAGCTGAAACATGTCTGTTTCTTGCTGTTACTGTGGAGAAAATGTCCCTTTTCTTATCCTGGGTCAGTTCCTCAACTTATGTTAAGACCCATTTTTGCACACTTATGCAGAATTCTTACACTATCAATCACTCTTCTTTTCCTGTATTTTTCTTCTCTATTTATTGACTTCACTCTATAACCAGTTACTGTTCTAGCTACCCTCCTGGAGTGAAAACTTTCAAAATAACAGTGTTTTCTTGACCTGCCATGTTCATTTTGTCACCTCCCAAAACTCAGTCCTCTTCAAGCTGACTTACGTCTCTTTCTCTACCAAAACAACCCTACAGAGGTTGTCAGTGACCCCAGTGACAATAAATCTAATTGAAATTTTTAGTTCTTTATCTTCCTTAACCTAATTTTGAGATATACAAACAGAATGTCTTCATTTACATATATATAGTGAGCTGATTAGTCACGCTAATGAACATATCCATCACCTCACATAGTTTCATAACATAGTTTTATAACTACATGAGGTGAAAACACTTAAGATCTACTCTCTTAGCAAATCTCAAGTACACAATACAGTATTATTAACTATAGCCTCCATGCTATATATTCGATCTCTAGAAATCTTTCATTCTACGTAACTGAAACTTTGTACCCTTTGACCAACATCTACCCATTTTCCTCACCACCAGGCCCTGCCCCTGCTAATCTCCATTCTACTGGACTTAACCTTTGAAGTGACTCTGTCTACCCTCCTTCAACTGTTGGTACTGACGGCACCATACAACATTAGTTTTATCTGTCTACTTCCCAATTTCCCTGGCATCCTTCTCTGTATAATCTTTTAAGTAGGTAGCTTCTCAGAAATTAAACATATCCCTTCCCTTTATTTTCACTCTATACTCTTGCTTTAGGCAAGCTCATGGCTTCAAACACCAGCCAGCTGTCAATGAGTTCCAATATAAATATGTAGCCCAGACCTTTTAAGTTCCTGTACCAATAAATGCAACTGCCTATACAACATGAAGCTCTGAGGGGACATTAAATTCAGGATGTCCCCAAACTTAGGCTCTCACTCTACAAACCTGGCCTTCCTCCAGTCATCCATAGCTCAGTAAATGGCACACCAGCAGGCTGTGCGTATCAGAAACCTATAAGCCAATCCTGATACCCCCTCATCTTCACCAGCCCATTTAACCCATCATCAAGTCCTGCCATTTACTTCTTACCTAACTCACACATCATTCATTCTCTGTCTCTACCACCAACATCCTAGAACAAATTACCTTCGTCTCTTAACGGACTACTCTTAATGCTTTCTAACTGACCTCACCTATATCCAGTATTGACTTTCAATCCATTCTTCACACCATAGTCACAGCAAGTTTTACAAAATGTCAATCTTGAAAATGTAAATCTTGTTTATTGTTTATTTCAAAATGTATATCTTGTTTATTTTATTCTCTACCTTAACACATTGTAATGGAGTTCCACTGCTCTCATGATGAAGAGCAAATTATTTTACATGGTCTACAAGCCTCTGTGACTGGCCTATGCCTGCCTGTCTTGTAGTACTACCCTCTCCTTTCTCTCTACCCTGGCAACACCATCCTTGTTTTTAAGTTATTCTCTGCCAGGCTCATTTTACTCTGTTTTTCCTTCATTGCAGTTATCACAATACTTTCATATCTATTTCCTGAATATTTGATTTTGTCTCCACTAAAAAGACTGTTGCAAAAATCAGGACTAGAAACAAGAATATTTTATCCCAAAGCATCTTGTTCACACATAGTAGGTGTTCTACATTGACCTACTGGATGAGTATCTGCATTGCAGACATTAGATTTGTAATTCATCGGTTAAAACCATGGGAGTGGAGGAGCTAACCTAGAATGAGAAGAGAAGTGGGTCAAAGAAAGAACCCCAGGAAGAGCTGACATCACAACTACCCAAGAAAGAAGGTGCAGGCTATGTATTCATTTCAACTGAATATGAAATTTCTCATACATAAGCTTTTATCCTTTCCTTATCGAGGATAGACTCACTTCATAGCCTAATGTTAAATAAGTAACCACTTCACCTGTTTTCATTGACAAGCAATTGCCACTGAGTTTTTCTCCTTAGGTTCCCCAAGACATGGTTTCTTCAGTGACTGGTAGCACAGCTGGGCTATACACATCTCTGCCAGCTGCAAAGTTTCGCTCTTTGAGAGGCTAGTAGGACTGCAGGTTATGGGCCATTTGGATAATGTAGGCTGTGTCAAGCTTTATTCTGCCTTTTGAAAGTTACACTTCAGTCATCTACCTCCCTTCTCCTGGGATGCACAGCTTCAATATCCCAATAACAAGGAACAAGAAAATACAACAGAATGAGAAAATCTAGAAGACACAGAACCTCCTAAGAGGGGGTACAAGACAAATGATAGGATATCTACTTAAATTTGAATCTCAGATACATAACAAATAATTTTTAGTACAAATATATCCATGCAATGTTATATTTACACTAAAAAATTTTATTAAAAATGTACATTTAGGCCGGGCGCAGTGGCTCAAGCCTGTAATTCCAGCACTTTGGGAGGCTGAGACGGGCAGATCACGAGGTCAGGAGATCGAGACCATCCTGGCTAACACGGTGAAACCCCATCTCTACTAAAAAAAAAAAAAAAAAAAAAACTAGCTGGGCGAGGTGGCGGGCTCCTGTAGTCCCAGCTACTCAGGAGGTTGAGGCAGGAGAATGGCGTGAACCCGGGAGGCAGAGCTTGCAGTGAGCTGAGATCCGGCCACTGCACTCCAGCCTGGGTGACAGAGAGAGACCCCGTCACACACAAAAAAAAAAAAAAAAAAAAAAAAAGGATATTTAAATGAGAATGCTAGGTATTTATTTGCTAAATTTGGTAACCCCAACTGACATGCACATGTTTATCCATTCATTCACTTAGTAAATATATTTTGAGTGCAACTATGTTTCAGTTACTGTTCTAGCTGCTGGGAGTCAGCAGTGAACAAGACAAAAATTCTTCCTTCGTGGAGCTTTTAGTTCACAATAAAAACCAAACCTAGGTGCCTGTGGAATCTGAAAGGCTGCACTGCCTGAGGGGTGGGTCCAGTCCACCACTCTGCACAAAGTATTCTCCCGTCAAAAGATATGCGGTTGACCCATGAATATTTGCAGTCCACTTATTAAAGCACCATTTCCTTAAGGGGATAGTCACACCAAAGTATTAACAGTGATCATCATTGAGTTTGTGAATTTGAATGCTCTTACTTTTCCTACTTCTCTGCATTCTCTACGTTTTCTAAATGAGTACATATTACTTGTAAAAATACTATAAAGTTTTCCCGTAACTCGAGCTGCCAGTACAACTTTTTTATTCTTTATTATTTTAAATATTTTTTATTATTTATCAATGAATGGTTCAAGGCCTAATCTGCATCATTAGCAGGAAGTCCATAATGTGCTTCTTAGATGCCTCTTACTTCCTGAATTGTTCAGGTACTTTTTAGAAGTCCAAAAGTAGAGGAGGGTTGGGAGGGCAGACATATCCTCACCCAAGCAAATGCCAGAGCTAGAATCTGCTCACTGCCTCCTGAAGTCTCTATTCCTGTTGAAGGCTTACCTGTACCCACCCAACCAGCAGGATCTGAGCTTCCACCTGAACAGAAACTTACCCAGGCCTATCTGTAGAAGGGTCCACCCAGTCCTTCAATGTTGAAATAATCTAATGTGCTACTAAGTGTGCATAGATCAGGGCTCAGATCTTTCCATTGCTACACACAGCTACCACCCAGGGACCAGCTGGCTTTCATATGTCTACTCATGGCTGCTTCTGCTGTATCCACCCACTTCCTTGGTCCAGAACAACCCAATCTCCTCCCCAACCAGAAATCCATACTTTAGAGGTCCAGCAGCCTTCCCTTTTAAATACACAAAACATGAAAGACCTGATTAGACTCCTCTTCTGTATACAATAAGTAGAGTTATTGTTCAGCCTCACCCATCTAAAAGAAGCTACATCAATAATGCTAGGAGTTCTTATTCTTCCCCAGGAACCTCATCAGCGATTGCAGGGAGACCAATACCATTCCTTGAAGACGGGCAATTCTCTTCCACATTCTAAGGCATATTTTTGGCTCTTCTTGCAGTGGAGGCAAAAGGACAAACGTAATCTCTAGAAGGATATTACATTGCATTTACATTAAAATGTAAAATAAATCACCTTGCACTCACATCTCGCCATTCAGCAATGGACTTGATATGGATTTCTTAAGCTCTTACGTCAGGCAAAGCTTTCTTCTCATTAACTTTATCTTACTAGGTAATTCATAATGGTAGAGCCACCCATTTGGGCTAATTTTTAAAATTAAAAATAACGCTGAATGAACCAGGGTAATGCATCCTGACCCATAAATGTAACTTTTTTTTTTTTATTTTAGATGGAGTCTTGCTCGGTCACCCAGGCTGGAATGCAGTGGTGCAGTCTCGGCTCACTGCAACATCTGCCTCCCGGGTTCAAGTGATTCTTCTGCCTCGGCCTCCTGAGTAGCTGGGACTACAGGGCACACACCATGACGCCCGGTTAATTTTTGTATTTGTATTTGTATTTTTTTATTTTTATTATTATTTCTGAGACAGAGTCTCACTCTGTCGCCCAGACTGGAGTGCAGTGGCGTGATTTGGACTCACTGCAAGCTCCACCTCCAGGGTTCACACCATTCTCCCCCTTCAGCCTTCCAAGTAGCTGGGACTACAGGTGCCCGCCACCATGTCCAGCTAATTTTTTTGTATTTTTTAGTGGAGACAGGGTTTCACCATATTGGCCAGGCTGGTCTCGAACTCCTGACCTTGTGATCCGCCCGCCTCAGCCTCCCAAAGTGCTGGGATTATAGGCGTGATCCACCGCCCCCAGCCATTTGTTTTTTTTAATAATAGTTTAATAATATTTTATTTCATTGCTATTGACATGGTCTCATTCCTAAATAATTCATAACTACTCATATATAGTTTTTTTTTTAAATAGAAGTTGCCTTAAACAGACTTTTTATCATGAGAAAAAAACAGGAAGATTTTTCAATTTATCTCAGGCTACTAGCTAACATTTTGATCAGATTGAGGCAAAACGATAATTAAACAAGTGAAGCCCAAATCATGTAAGGCTTGTGTCATAGGATTTTAGTGTAGTAAGGGGACTTTAAATATGAACACCAATGATGCTTTTATTATACAACTGACAAAACTGAGACCCAGAGGCAAATGTACAGAATTACACAACTAGCTTGGCATCCATTCAGCAACACATTAGTTGACAATTCTTATGTACCAGTCCTGGAGTGGGAAGTCCACGGATGAGTAAACTGCTCATGGAGGAGTTCGCTGTCTTCATCAGAGTTGGAAATAGGACCCAGGTCTCCTCAGTGCTGGGCAGAGGTCTCTCCTTCCCAGGAAGTCAGGCTACTGGAATGGCCCCTCCTCTATTTGGGACATTGGAATAAAATGCCATTTAATACCTGGTTTCATTAGTAAATACTTACTCAACCCCACATCCTGAGAGTTTAACCACCAAGGAGTCACCTGCAACAAGTAGACTAATAAACTTGGAAAACAAAGTAGATTTGGGAAATTAATTATTTCCAAAGTCATACAAATAACATTCAACCCAATGGTATTATCCAATTCCCACAGGACTTTCAATGCTTTCTCCTTCATTTCAAGCCACTGCTAAATTATCTATGCCCCAGAGCATGAAAATGCAGTGCGTACATCATAAAGTCTGGTTTTTTTCCTATGCTATTGCAGAAATGTCAATTTGCCACATCATTTAGTATCAGAGAAGAAAGCTCCAGATGGGATGGGAGGAAGTATGAGCAATGGGCCTGATCACTTGGGGGGAAAAACTTGGGAATTTCTGACCAAAGTGAATTTATACAGCTTCAAAGAAAGGTATTAACATGTACATAAAGTGTGAGGTCAGAAGAACCGGCTACCCTTCCTAGATCGTCTCAGTTTTTATTTCAGTTGTATTTACTTGTAATTCTCTCCCCATCATTGACCCCCTTGAGCTACACAGAACACCACCATCACCTGCTGTTTTAATTTGTTTACTTATTTATTTTTATAACTTATTGATGGCTTCTCATGCTGAGACAAAACCCAGACTTATCTACCTTGGCAAGCATGAATCTAAATTTTTTAACTGCACAGAAGAAAATCTATATGCACATACCGCCAAAGGAAGCAGCTGCAAGAAGCTATTTGCTTCTATGGAAAAGTCCTTAGGCTAGGATTTAGGAGAGCTGGGATCTGCGTCCAGGTCTGACAGGAGATCTAAATTATTCATGCTCTTATTCTCACTCCTTGTGCCTGGCACAGGAGATGAGCTAAGGCTACATCGTCCATCAGACTCAGCTCTCAATACAAATCCCCTTCTCCACTAGGTATGACCCTTTACTGTCTCCCACCTACATCCTGTCGATTCCTTCTTTTGCATGTTTATTGATCATTTTTACCCTTTGCCCTTTAATATTTATTAGTCATTAACTCATCAAATCAAGATTAACCTCTTCCAATACCATCTATTTTATCACACTCAAGCATCATCAGCTGAAACTCCAATGCCACCTTTGGATAGTTTCAACTCTAATGTCACTGGCCCCCCCTGCTCTCCAGTCCTAGTCTTTCTATCTGTATCACATATTTTGTCACTTGATTATATAATGTCTCATATTGGTGTTTGAGATTTTTTTGTGGTTGCTTTTTTTCTGAATTGCCTCACTGTATTTGCCTTGACACTCATCTAAGTCTTGAACTCCTTCTTTATATAGTCTAAAGTCCTAGTTTCTTGTCCCAATTCTCTCTCAAATACGCCCAACTAGTCTGAGCAAAGCCAGTTGTTCTCCATTTTCTTATATAAAAAATTAGGACCTGCCTAACATGGTTTGCAACTCTAATATTCTGTAAGTCAATGATTTTATGTATTGTTTATAAATTCAGATTTGTCTTTTTTGGTTTTATTATTAATACTCCTTTCAATTCCCAGCAAAATTACAGCATATAATAGATGCTTAATCCAGGGAGAAGTTTGATGGAGGCCAGTGAGATTATTTCTCTGGCTACTGTTTGTGGAAGTGGCCAGAATTCCAAGGGTTAAAGTCAGGTGTCTTTGGAAGTATCCCTCAACTCCTAAAGCCTTTGCTATTATGCTAAGAGCATCAGAGGTCTCTTTTTTTTTTCTCTTCAAAGCATAGCAGAAGATACAAATGCAGCTCAGTATTTATTGGGAGCCTAAAAAATCCGTCTTCAGAGCTTACAATTTTCAACCAACAAGGGGCAGTTCTCTTACCTCCAAACAACAGGGTCTTCTGTCTCCTTAAATAAAGAGAAATGCATGGCACGTCACATGTCAAGCAGACCCGATTTAAGAAGAAAGAAATGCAGTGATCAACAGTTTCAGTTTGCAATGTGCAAACAAAGAGTGAGATCTGATCATCCTGGCATGTCCCTCATTTTCAGCTTGAGGAGAAAATAAAGGAAATCTGTGAGAACTGTCCTGTTATTAAAATGAGATGATTGCTTCAGCCTTTCTAAAATGTTTTGTAATATTAATGTTTCACTAATGACATTTGTAATATACTCTGTGATAAATGCCTGCCAAAGTCCTGCTCTCGCCAGTGTCGCTGTGTGGGACAATAATAGGCATGACCCCAGCCTCTTACACAGATTGGACTCATTTATTACCCAATGCCATTGCCAATTTGCATCTCTGATCCACAAACCATTTCTTCCCCCACTGTTATCTAAATTTGTCCTTGCAGCTATTTTCATCAATTCTGGGGACTTGTGAGTAATGGCTCACTGCAGGAAAGGGAGTTAGGTACTCTCCCGTGAGGCTATCAGATGAGGGCCACAGTCAGCTTCCAGGGCAGACTCCCAGTGAGAGATCTTTTGAACTTGCAGCTCCCCCAGTGGCAGATATCAGCCTACAAGACAGTGGTTGGCAGGCTTCTGCTGGACTTGGAGGCACCCTACTTTATATTTTGTCAACATCACAAGGAATTCAGATGGCTCTGCAAAACCAGAGCTTTGAAGTTTAAAAAAAAGAAAAAAGCAACCTTGAATAGATTCTCTTGCTCTGATTCTAACCTATCATTTATCTGTGAGACTAAGAGAGAAAGAAAAAAGAGGAGAGTGATAAATGAATGGAGAAGGAGAATATGGGAGGAATTATCTGGAATACCCAGCACCTAGCCAGAAATGACAGCCCCCAAATCACATGCACTGATAAAACGTGAGCTGCTGGCTGTTCTTAAGCAAAATGCATAGGAACATTTTTAATTAGTTTATTCATGATTTGTTTGATTCATTCATTGATTCATTAACAAGCATCACTGTCAGATATTAGGCTAGGCATAGGGAATACATGTGTGATTAATTATTGTTCAGAGACTCTTATCTTTAAATACCATGAGACTAAGTCTCTCCTATTTACTGTTATATCCACAAGCCTAGCATGGTATGTGACAGAGAGCATCTGATGAAAGAGATAATTGAGACAGAGAGAAAAAGGAAAGAGAGGGAGGGAGAACAAGAAAATTAGGGTAAGAGAGAGCGACCCTTTGTCCCTAGCATCTTGGAAAATATTTGACCCAGAGTTGGGGCTAGGTGAACATTAGTTATTTATAGTGGAATTAATATGGTTTACTTCCAAAGTATTGACTACCCTGTATGACTTGAGTCATTTGTCTTCAGACTGGATAAAAATATCCTAACACAAAAATTTCATTATTCTATTGATATTTGCTTACAGGGAGGTGAACACAGCGGCTACTTGTCTTCATTATATGTCTTTGTATGTGCACAAATATGCTTTGGCAAAATCATTTAACTAGTCTCACTTCTAGCGAAGGGCGTATGGAAGGTTAAAAAAAGTCTGTTGAACTGAATGCTGGGAGGACTGCTAGCCCTTGGGGTGAAAGACAAGGCAGGGAGCAGAGGGGCTGAGGAGGCGCCTGTTGCTTCCTAGGGCATTTTTATGATGTTTAAGCTGAATTCTCAGATTATCATCCACCCATTCCATATATATTGATTGAGGCCTTGCTATGTTGGAGGCATTGAGTTAGAAAGGACAGACTACACCCACCGAACCTGTGGTCACAAGGGACTTAGAGGAAGGAACAATTAAGATACTCTGAAAAGGACAAGGAGAGGGGAAGGCACCAAAATCATCAAGGGGAGAGAAGGGGCTGACCACAGTGGTTCACACCTATAACTCCCAGAACTTTGGGAGGCCGAGGCATAAAGATTGCTTGAACCCAGTTCAAGCCTGCAGTGAGCCTTGATTGCACTACTGTACTCCAGTCTGGACAACAGAGTTAGACCCTGTATCAACAAAAAAAGAAAAAAAAGAAAAAAAAGAGGTGGGGGAGAGAATTTCCAGAGGAGATGATGCTTTAGTTAGGTTTTTTTGTTGTTTTGTTTGTTTGCTTGCTTGCTTGTTTTTTGAGATGGAGTGTTGCTGTGTCACCCAGACTGGAAAGCAGTGGTACAATCTCAGCTCACTGCAACTACCGCCTCCCAGGTTCAAGCAATTCTTCCACCTCAGCCTTCCGAGTAGCTGGGACTACAGGCACACATCACTGCACCCAGCTAATGTTTGTATTTTTAGTAGAGACGGGGTTTCACCATATTGGCCAGACTGGTCTTGAACTCCTGACCTCATGATCCGCCCACCTCGGCCTCCCAAAGTGCTGGGATTACAGGTGTGAGCCATCACGCCCGGCCCAGTTAGGTTGTTTACAAAAATAAAAGGCCAGGTGTGGTGGCTCACGCCTGTAATCCCAGCACTTTGGGAGGCCGAGGTGGGCAGATCACGAGGTCAAGACATCAAGACCATCCTGTCCAACATGGTGAAACCCTGTCTCTACTAAAAATACAGAAAATTAGTGGGGTGCAGTGGCACGTGCCTGTAGTCCCAGCTACTCGGAAGGCTGAGGCAGAAGAATCGCTTGAACCTGGGAGGCAGAGGCTGCAGTGAGCTGACTTTGGGCCACTGCGCTCTAGCCTGGCAACAGAGACTCTGTCTAAAACATAAATAAACAAATAAAAATAAAAAAATAAAATAGTGGCTCTTGCCTGTAATCTCAGCACTTTGGGAGGCCGAGGTGGGCAGATCACTTGAGGCCAGGAGTTCAAGACCAGCCTGGTCAATATGGTGAAACATATCTGTACTAAAAAGAAATCAGCCAGGAGTGGTGGTGTGTGCCTGTAATCCCAGCTACTCGGGAGTCTGGGCCACAAGAATTGTTTGAACACAGGAGCCGGAGGTTGCAGTTAGCTGAGATTGCACCACTGTACTCCAGCCTGAGCAACAGAGTGAGATTCCATCTCAATAAATTTAAAAAAAGAAATAGCGTAAAAATAAAAAATAGAGTAAAAAATATAAAAATAATATAGAATAAGCAGGTGCACACACATAAAGGATAAGAGAGTATTTCAGAAAAATGCACATGCCACAGCACAGGGCAGGAAGGGATCAGGGTGGGTTTAAGAAACTGCAGAGGCTCCTGCTTGACCAGCCACTGGGAGAACAGAGGCCATGCTGGATAACCAGAGAGGACTAGGGTGGCCGTGCCAAGGAGACTGGATCTTACAGGAAGTCTCGCTCATATGCTGAGGTAAGCTCAAAAACACAGATGAGTGGCAGAAAATAAATGAGGCCTTGCAAAACCAGTTCCCCTATAAAGCATAGATGCAGGCTATTTAAATAATCAAGAGTTCACTCATCTGAGAAGTACTGTCTGAGCATAAGAGGTAAGCAATGTGGAGAAGACAAAGGTGCGTGTGACTGACCTTCAAACTTCGTATAATCCAGGAGGGGATAGTAGAATACTGAATAGTCACTCCCTAAAAGAAGTACTGATAAGAGAGCACAAGAAAACCGAATGAAGATGGAACGACCTCCAGCTGGGGGATTAGGCAGTGTGCTTCATGAAGAGAACCTGGAACGCTCTAGCCCCAGGCCGTGGTCCTCAAGCTTAAGTGTGATCAAAATCACCTGGAAGGGTACTTAAACTCCATGCTGGGCCCAAGGCTGGAGTTTCTGATTCAGTAAACGTGAAGTGAGACCCGCAAATTTGCATTTCTAACAAGTCCCCAGGCCATTCTGCTCCTGCTGATCTAAGAACAAAATTTCCAGAACCTCTGCTTCAAGGGAAAGTTAGGAATTAGGCAAATACAGACGAAGCTGTGGGCATTCCAGGAGGAGGAAACCGTGTACATAAAGGCACATGGGTAGAAAAGCAAAGCAATTATCCTGGTTACGATCAAGTTAGGGTCACATAGAAGGAGCACAGTGTACAGCTAATCCTTGAACAACATGGGTTGAACCTTGTGGGTCCACTTCTACACAGATGTTTTTCAACAGATCCAGTTGGTCATCTGTATCCATGGGTTCCACATCTGTAAGCAAATGTGGATGGAAAATACAGTATTCATGAGATATGAAACCCACGGATGAGGGTTAACTTTACCTATATGCAGATTCTGCAGGGCTGTCTGCCAGATTTGGGTGTGCGCAGATTTTGGGATCCTCGGGGGTCCTGGAACCAATCCCTCACAGATACCAAGGTATGCTGATATAAGGTATCATCAGACTCAAAACCTTCGTGAATTAATTACCCAGTCAACTCCAGTTAGCTGAGAGCAATTGTGCTAGAATAGTTATCAGGCATAAAGCAATGACCAAAGTAAGAACAGCTGTCACGTGACCTGCACCTTTCCTCCTAAATTTTCTACTTTTGAACTACCCCACCTCACCAGGTGTGCCCACTCTCTAAACTGAAACAGCCGCTAGTACCAACCAATGCAGCCATTGGGTACATAACTGATCCCTTCCCTCTAAACGAAAAAGAATTACAAAATCCCTTTAGTTTAGTCAAGGCAAGATTGGGAATTTTCAAAAGGAATTTTAACAAGGAAAGATACACTGTTTTCATTTCACCATTAAAAAAAAAATGTCTAGCCCAAACAAAGATTAACGTGGCTGGTGCAATTTCAAAACAGCTTACAAGGTATTAAAGGTGGAATTATATCTCCCCCAACAAAAATATTTTGAAGTCCTAACCCCCTCGTCCCTCAGAATGTAGCCTTATTTGGAAACAGTCTTTATGGTGGTAATCCAGTTAAAATGAGGTCATTCGGGTAGGCCCTAATCCAGTACTGCTGGTGTCCACATAAAAGAGGAAATTTGAACACAGAGACAGATACACACAAAGGGAAGACAGTGAAGGCACGGGGAGTACACTGATGTGTACAGACCAGGATCAGAGGGATGCAACTACAAGCCAGGGAATATCAAGGGTTTCTGGCAAGCACCGGAAGATAAAGATACAAGGTTGAAACCTATAGGTTTCATGGCCCCACTGACAGCTTAGTCTCAAACTTCTGGCCTCTAGCACTTTGAGACAACAAACTTCTGTTGTTCTGAGTCACCCAGTCAGCAGTACTTTGTTAGGGCAGCCCTAGTAAACTGTTGCAGAAGGCAATTTCAAATTCTTTACATACACACAGGCACACACCCACACATACCACACACATCTTGGCATTTGTCATTTTAAATAGTATATCCACATGTTGCCTGCTGTCCTATGAAGTAGCCTTTGTAATCAGAGTAATAGCCCTCATGCTCAACCACAATTGCGTGGAAAGATTTGTTTTGTAATTTTTTTGGGTAATGATAAAGAGAATATGTTTCCCAGGGGTTCCCTTGTTCTTTGGGTGACAGTATAAAATTAGCTGTTACCACCCACACTCAAATGAAAAGCCAATCAGTGGTGCAGTGGCACCTGTCAATCTCGGGCCTGCCCAGCTGTCAGTCAATCTGGCCATAAACTTTGTTCCTTCTGCCCACTTTGTCTTGATCTTGAGAGGAGGAGTAATTTCCCACAGGCTTGCACAAATAATTAATAATTGAGCAGGAGCCACTTTAAATGCCGTGTCTACAGAAATTCTAAGAACACTGCTTGAAATCATTAGAGTCAGGGTCTTCCCCCTTCTGTTAGTATTTTAAAAGTTAGAATTAGAACCCATGACAATTATATGCTTTGATAGATACGGTATGTTGGAGGAGACCCTACTGGTCTATGGTGCTCAAAACTTACTGTCACCTGTAAAGACAACATGTCAACTGCATGGTCTAGAGAGGAGAGAACATGATCCAAACTTAAGTAGATGGTATAATTAAAGGTGGGGGAAGGGCATGAACTTCAACAGAGACAGTCCGTCTGCGCCAGAAATTTTACATTAACCTTATCTGTAATTCCCCACCCCAAAGTCCTTAATTTTATTTTATTTTTTAATTTTTATTTTTTATTTGCATATGTTCATGGGGTACAAATGCAATTGTGCTACATTGATATGTTGCATTGTGGTGAAGTCAGGACTTTCAGTGCAGAAATTTTAAATTTTAGCTCTTTTTCTTTCTTTAGCAACTTAGTCTCCTACCTCTTTCTTAATCTCTTCTTTCACTTTCAGAAATAGGAATATCAACATACGGTTGACCCTTGAACAATACGGGTTTCAACCACATGGGTCCACTTCTACACAGGTATATACACCTCTGCCACCCCTGAGACAGCAAGACCAACCCCTCCTCTTCATACTCAATGTGAAGATGACAGAGATTAAAACCTTTATGGTGATCCACTTCCACGTAATGAATAGGAAACATATATCATCTTCCTTATGATTTCTTAATCACATTTTCTTTTCTCTAGCTTTATTATGAGTACAGTATATAATATAATACATATACATAATATGTGTCCATCAACTGTTTATGTTATTGATAAGGCTTCTGGTCAACAATAGGCTATTAGTGAAACTACTTTTGCAAAATTATGAAGAGAAATCTGACATAATTGACTCTATCTTGCGTCTAACCTCCAAGCTGTCGTTGGTCATTCCTGGGAGTAGGCCAAACTAACTTTGGGAGAAATTTAGTTTATGATTTAACCTTAAAGCAGCGTTCATAATAGCCCTTCCCAAAACTAAACCACCTTTGTAAGACTAATGAAAGTCTACAAGGTTAGGATGAGAGGGGTTGGAATTCTGCTAAGACCTAGGTGTACTTACCGATAACCAGGCATATTGTACTGTGCATCATGAGATGTATAACTTCCCCCAGTTACTCCCACAGATAACATGACACTGTAGAACCTAAGATTGATATGTTGGGGCATTTTTCAGGCTTTTGCATTCTGGCAACTGACTGACCCCCCACCCAAAGGCAGACTTGTGACTCGTGATCCCACTGGTCCTGTGGCCCCGTGATCCAGAAGCAAACACAGTGCACAAGGACCATTTTCCATACCCCTAAGAGTGCATCCCAATGAATCAACAGCACCTGTTCCTTAGTCTCCTGCCCACCAAAGTATGCTTGAAGATCCCCTAACCTCCAAGCCTTCAGGGAGACTGATTTGAGTCTCTCGTGTGGCTGGTCTCACATCAATTATACTCTTTCCTCATTGCAATGCCATAGTCTCAGTGAATTGATCTTGCCTGTGCAGCAAGTAGGACAAACCCATCAGGCAATTACATTAGTTACATTTGAGGGGGACCAAAAAACTCTACGTGGATTTTTGGCTGCACGGGGGGTTGGCACCCCAGCCCCTACATTGTTCAAGGGTTAACCATACTGACATCTCTCTCAAAATCCAACTACCCATTCAGTAGGGTCTCCCCCTGCCTGTGAAAGGGAATGGTGATTTTTCCACCCATCATGGCAAAGGAAGGCGTGAAACAGGAGGGGAGAGACATCAGAACAGAGCAGGTGCTGTGCAGTCAGCACAGGAGACACTTTAGAGACAGGTCTTGTAACTTGGACACAAAAGAGGCATTGAAATAAGAGACCCAGTAATGGAAGTCATCTCAACTGACTCTGAATTACACTTCATTCTTGCTTGTTGAAAAGGAAAACCGTGTAAGTACTTACAGTAAATTAAGTTTGACATCTTCCTTCAGAAGAGAAGCGTCCTAATTTCCACCACATGCAGAGAGCAGCTGGATGCGCCGTCCTGGCTCCCTAATTACTGATTAACACAACAATGGTCTAATCATCCCTCCATATTTGAGGGATAATTTTGATTATTGCTTCTCCACACTTGAAGTGGGCTTCCTGGGGCCTTGTTTGGTACTTCACCCTCCAGTTAGGAGGACCCTGCTCCAGTCACAGTGGGGCAATCGCTGTTAATGCCAGACGAGGAGTCTGTACTCCATGGCCAGAAAGCATTGTACAAGAGCTCCATGCTATCCAGACCTCGTGGGGTTATGTCCCTGTTCTGCAGTTTAAAATGAAACACTCAAATGTAAATATGACCAGACTGAAGAAGGTTTTTGGAAATCACTGTTTGCCTTTCCCCAATTACACAGGTTGCCCTCGTGACCTGAGTGGCCAGATCAGCGAATGAATGAGGAATGAGCAGCTTAGCTTCCGCCACAGGACTCCCAAGTCTTTAGTAAGGAACAGCAGGGGAATCCTTAAGCCCGCCTATAAAATGTGGGTCGCATGAATACTACCATGACTATGGGGCTTTTGATAAGTCTGTACAGGTTGGATGTCTCATATTCTGTTTGCAATGGCACTACAACAACTTTTAAATGACTGGGTGATTCTAACATAAGAGAAGACAAAGAACAGCATTTGCCCCTTCAGATTCAAAGGACAGAGCATTCATGTTGTGGTAATAGTGGGTAGGATGTTTTTCTGTTAAGCCTGGGGCTCCTCAAGGTGGATCACACATTATCAGTGCATTTTCTCATCCTGAAATGAAGTGATGATGTTCTTGGAAGATTCAGCAGAGGAACGAGCATAAAATTACCTAACCCCAGCCCTGCCAGCATTATCTTGGGATCCATCTTTGACCCTCTGCAGCATCAGAGAGATGGGTGTGATCCCAGGTGGACTTCGAGATAGCTCCACATAGTTCCAGACTTTGCGATTTTTCAACTTCATTGTGTAAACACAGGACCTCATTTAGGAATGCAGGCTCACGAGTACAGGCTGTTCCTCAGACTCCCTGCAGATCAAATGAGTGCCCTGCTTGGCATTTGCTTTCCATTTGCCACCCTTCTCACCTTCATCTCCCAGGCTGGTCCTGTTGATGTTAGTAACAATGTAGCAATTATGCAACAAGCACATACATTATTTCATCTAATAATCTGTTGTAATAATACTGTCGTGTTATTATCCCTATTTTACAGATATAAAAACTGTAACTGAGAGAAAGAGGTTAATACATTGACAGAGGTTGCAGAGTAACAGTCAGAATTTGTACCCAAGTCCACTCATTGTCAAAACTCACATGACACTGTATACTATATTGCCTCCAAGTATGAGCAAAAGAAGTAACTCTCCTTGACTTTTCACTACTTTGTAAAGCTGTTGGGAACAGGCCCCCCCAAAATCTGGCCAAAAACTGGCCCCCAAACTGGCCATAAACAAAATCTCTGCAGCACTGTGACGTGTTCCTGATGGCCATGACGCCCACGCTGGAAGGTTGTGGGTTTACTGGAATGAGGGCAAGGAAAACCTGCCCAGGGGAGCGGAAACCACTTAAAGGCATTTTTAAACCACAAACAATACATGGGCGATCTGTGCCTTAAGGATATGCTCCTGCTGCAGATAAGAAGCCAGAGTCCATCCCTTTATTTCGGCCCATCCCTTTGTTTCCCATAAGGAATACTTTTAGTTCATCTATAATCTATAGAAACAATGCTTATCACTGGCTTGCTGTCAATAAATATGTGGGTAAATCTCTGTTCGAGGCTCTCGGCTCTGAAGGCTGTGAGACCCCTGGTTTCCCAGTCTACACCTCTATATTTCTGTGTGTGTATCTTTAATTCCTCTAGCACCACTGGGTTAGGGTCTCACCGACTGAGCTGGTCTCGGCATAAAGCAATATTAGTAAGTCTGGTCAGGAGACTGGCCTTTTAACTCCTGAGACATCTCGCAGGAGTCAGATCCTCAGATTCTTTCTTATATGTGCAATCACATGATATTTACTTGAAGGAAAAATACTTAAGGGTTATGAGTTTGAGCTCATCATAAAAGAAATGAATTTGTACCAGTGAGGTTTGGAAACTACATTTTCAAGGGGGTTAGCCCTAGGACATGGCCACTAATGAAAGCATAGTCATCGATTCAGTCTTTACTCAGAGAACTTACATCCAAGGCATTCAGGACGCAGTGACAAATGAAACAGTCCTGGCCTTACGTGCTTCTAGTAGGCAAACTGAACAAGAAAGAGGTCATTACAATCCAACATGGCAAATCCTGTGAGTAAATGCGTGTAATAACCCAGTGGTGAGCACCTAATCCAGGTAGAGGGTATCAGGGAAGCCACATCTGTCTTTGAGGGCAGAGTCCAGCATTCCTGCAATGTCATTTTTCAGCATGTGGTTAAAAGGGCCACCAATTTTCCCAGGAAGACACATGCTTATTTGTCCCCTATGATTAGTTGAAGAGAACTAGAGATACCTAGTTATACATTCTCAGTGCTTTGACTACAATTTTTAGTCAACTGAGAAATATCAGTCTAAATACAATCAGGGGAACAACTTGGGAATATTGGTGGAAGACTGCAGACGACAAATTTCCACACTCTCGCCTCTCCAGTGGGGAATGTATCCATTCGTCCCCAAATCTCTTAGAATTCCTCTACAATCTGGTCTGACACTCTAGCCTAAAGAGTGACCAAAGTATATAAATTGTAGCTTATGTGGAAAACAAAAATGTAGAGAGCAAGCAAGAAACCCTGACATCTTTATGAAATATGCCTGAAACATAGCCAAATGATAAAATTTTCAAATAGCTGTAAGAGGCAGAACCAGTTTGAGGAATTCATGACCTAATCCACATTTCCCCCAGATTCTGTGGGGAAGCACCGTAGGACAGTTATGGCAATGAAACGCTTTGGAATTTGTTGAAAAATTGCTGTGGTAGGATTCCCTCTAAGGACCAAGAAAGGGTTCAAAATCAACCTTTCTCAAGAAACAAGCTTAGATTTTTCTAGAATTTCAAGACAGGCTCTAATTGTACGGAAACTTTTCTAGAATGGGTGGAGAAGGTGACAAGGCTTCTCAAGGGCCCCAACTCTCACCCAACAATGTTGACTGAGCACTCACTGCTTGGCCAAGCCCTGTGCCAGGCACTTGCCATAGAATCTCTCGCCTAATCCTAAAGCACGTCACTGACAGGAGATAGCAGTCCCATTTTACAGATGAGAAAACCAAGATTCAGAGAGTTCATAGTGTACCCAGACCCCATAGCTCATAGACGGCAGTTTCACACCCAAATATGCAAAATTCTAGAGGGAGGTCTTCTGAAGTCAATAAGCTCAACAAACTAGTGGAACAAATGCTACACTGAGCAACCCTGAGGAAGCTACTTGCTTTCTTTTCTGTTAGCTAAAAGTTACTACCTTTTTCTTGGGCTCTGAAGTCTGCCTGGATGGTGGTATTTAATGTGAGGCAGCTGCAGACTGTGCCCCCAAAGCAAATGAGGCTAGAAGAATTACCTTTTCTAAAAGCATCCCACCTGAGTGTCACAAAGATGTGCAGCTGAAACCAAGCCTGACTTCTGTACATAAAGGAATCTGGGCAGGCAGACCCCTGGCTCTTGGAGGAGAAGGTGGAGAGCCTGCGGCCAGTAGGAGCTCCTGGTAGCATTATGCGGCTGCTGCAGTGTGTCTTGCTGTGTGTTTCATTATCTCTTGTTTTGAGTGGTCAGCATAAGCCTGAGGCACCAGGTTATTCCAGTGTGCTCCATTGTGGGCTGTGGAGCTTCCAGTTTGCTGTAAACCTCAGTCAGGAGGCAACTTCTCCTCCTGTACTAATAACTTGGGGTAAGTTTGATGACTCGTCTTGCTTAGCCAAGCAATGATGTCTCCTCTACTACCTAAGACATCTCCCCTACCTTCCTGTCCTGATACTTTCCCCCTCTGAGCCTGTCACATCTTTCTGCAAAAGAAATTGTCTAAGTTATAACTACGTCTGATCTGAATCTGATTTCCCTCTTTTTCCTCTAATTGACAGTTGCTCCTTGGGGTTTAATGGCAAGGCTGACTGTCCTTTCTGGCACTGGAGACTGACTGCTGTCGTTTTACCTCTTCCCCACCCCTCCAGACAACCAAGGGCTGCTGCACAAGCTACAGAATGACTCTGACTGTGGCACCTGGATAAGAAAGGGTCCGGGCAGCTCCGTGGTGTTGGAGGCAACCTATAGCAGCTGCTATGTCACTGAGTGGGTGAGTATGACCCAGTGGCCAGGGACACTGAGTGAAGCCCCTCATGCTACCATCCGGGCTGACTCCCAAGGGCCTGTCTCTCCAGGACTCCCACTACATCATGCCAGTCGGAGTTGAAGGAGTGGGTGCGGCTGAACCCAAGATGGTTCCAGAGAGGAAGCTGCTCAAGTGTCCTATGGATCTTCTAGGTAAAGGCTGGAAGCTCTCAGGATCTGGGAGGGGTGAAAGTGCTCTTGGTCCTCTCTGACCGGCTCTGTGCAGTGACACCTGACACTAATGAAGGAAGGATCATGTCCCAACTCTCACCTCCATGGGCAATCCTTAGAATAACTACCAATTGAGATTCCTCAATGCCGAGGCACTGTGGGTGTAAGCACTTCAGGTGTTACCTTCCCTAATCCTAACCTAGTGCTGCAAACACTACTGCTGGCCAGGTGCAGTGGCTCATGCCTGTAATCACAGCACTTTTACGAGGCCGAGGCAGGTGGATCACCTGAGGTCAGGAGTTCGAGTCTAGCCTGACCAACATGGAGAAATCCTGTCTCTGCTAAAAATACAAAATCAGCCAGGTGTGGTGGTGAATGCCTGCAATCCCAGCTACTCGGTAGGCTGAGGCAGGAGAATTGCTTGAACCTGGGAGGCAGAGGTTGCGGTGAGCTGAGATCGTGCCATTGCACTCCAGCCTGGGCAACAAGAGTGAAACTCCGTTTAAAAAAAAAAAAACCCAACCACCCAACCTATCTCTTGCCAGGAAGTTTGCCCAAGGGCCTATCACTGGTGAGTGACTGGGATTCAAAGAACTCCCAGAACCAGGAGTTTTTCACCCATGGGGAGAATGATAGGAAAGAAAACTGAAGCTAGTAAGAGGACTTGGAACAACACCTCCACAGAGCTAGACGTGCACTGAGACTAGGACCCAGGTCTCCATCCCACCAGCTGGAGGGGTATCTGATTTCCCTAAGGAAACAGTAGGAAGTATGATGCCTACTCAACTTCAGAAAGTCTCGCCTGACTGAGAGCCCATCCTCAAAGTCAGAACAAACTCAAACTTTCAATTCCCTCTTCTCACCTGCCTTCCTTCCCAATACATAGCCAGGATCGGCAGTACTAATAAAATGAGGACTCACAGGTCCTACCCCAGTTCTGAACCAGACCTGAACTCAAAAACAATTTTCAGATAACTCATATCCAAACTAAGACTTGAGAAACGCCTCTACAGAACAGAAGGATTGTTACTTGAAGGAGTAAGAAGCCCCCACTGCTTCTACCAATCTTGTTGGCATTTTTTAATTTTAAAAAAACTAATGTCAGGGCACTCTTACAAGGTGACTTAATGTTGACAACCTCCCAAGACTTAATCTACAACATGTAACCACTCAAGACTGTATCTACAATATGGAATAGATACACCTATTTCAATCATCTACATATCTACAGGAATCCAAAGTCAATGACTTGTATCAAAATGGTATTCAAGACTAACTTTTCCATTACCTAACCTGACTTACTCTTTTTCAAAACCTAGCCCGAGATGCTCCAGATGCTGACTGGTGTGACTCCATCCCAGCGCGAGACAGGCTGCCATGTGCACCTTCACCCATCTCTCGAGGAGACTGTGAGGGGCTAGGCTGCTGTTACAGCTCTGAGGAGGTGAATTCCTGCTACTACGGAAACACCGGTGAGTAATTGAGCACACCTCTGAAACCAGCTGAGGAAGTGTGCCAATTACGGTGAAATCCGGAGAGGGGTTTGCTCAGAAAGCAAACGTAAGTGATAGCAGGCTGCCATGTAGCCACGCATCCAAGAACACTGGATCCCAAAGTAACAGACCTTTCTACAGTTTCCACTGTCCATTCTCCCAGAATCCAGATATAAAGCCAATAACACTTTGACTTGAAGGCTATGTGCCAGATAATTGCTAGTGCCAGATAATTGCTAGTGCCAGATACTGCTAATTGACAGAAACTTAACTTTTCTCCAAGGAATAGCGACTTTGGCTGATACTCTGGGATTGTTTAGGGAGCCTCACTTCAAGGCTGTTGCTTTCTGCATGTTTCAAATCCTGCTCTGAGGTTTTCTAACATAAATTCAACCTCATAGAGTATTATAGGTTCGTGCAGAAATAATCACAGCCTTGGCCACAATGGCAAAAGCTGGGATTACTTCTGCACCAAACCTAATACATTGCACACTCTATTCTAAGATCTTAATCTTAACTGACAAGCAAAATGAGGTAGGAGCTACTATCCCCCTCTTAAATGAAACTGAAGGAGGCGCAATACCTTGCCTGAGGTCGCACAATAAGTTGGGGAGGTAAGACTCAACCACAGGAGCTTATTTAGAGCCTGGGTTAAACTGGGTGGCTGATCTTGCACTGAGGTCATCAGCTGGGAACACCCAGCTTCTCAGTGGGATTAAAAGTAAGTGATTAGACTTTCATCTGGTTCTCCCCTTAACGGGAGAGATGACCTGCCTTCAGCACAGCTGCTGTGTTTCAGTGACCTTGCGTTGTACCCGAGAAGGCCATTTCTCCATCGCTGTGTCTCGGAACGTGGCCTCACCACCACTGCTCTTGGATTCTGTGCGCTTGGCCCTTAGGAATGACAGTGCGTGTAACCCTGTGATGGCAACACAAGCTTTTGTTCTGTTCCAGTTTCCATTTACTTCCTGTGGCACCACAAGACAGGTGAGCAGTTGGGCTTTGTTTCTGGCTCTGGAAGGTCGGGTGGGAACGTCGTAGTGACTAGTGGGGGAGGGCTGAAATACACTGGCCATGAAGGATACTTGTGACTACTGCTTAGTTTGGGAGAGTCTCTAGGGCAGGAGAACGCCTCATCACTGAAAAAGTTAATCTCTTCTGGGTGTTCAGCTAAGAGCATCACAGCTGTGATCTAGCTAAGAGGCTGTCATTTACCTAAGCCATAGAGAAGAAACCAGCAGGGATGCTGACTGGAATTGGTAGTGCTTCAGCTGCCTCTTCTAGGTACTCAAATTCCCCTTCCAATTCCTTTGTCCTGAAATAAGGCAAAGTGATAACTTGCCAGGATGTCACTGCTATGTGTTCTCGCCTCTGCTGAAGGAATAGGAAATGTAACATATAACAGGGTAGCATTGCTGAGGACTTAGACCAGATGCGAGTCAAGCAGCGTAACGCTAACAGAAATGATCGAGATTTCTCCATCTGTTCCTGTAGATCACTGGAGACCGAGCAGTATACGAAAATGAACTGGTGGCAACTAGGGATGTGAAAAATGGGAGCCGCGGCTCTGTCACTCGTGACAGCATCTTCAGGTAAGGGCTTGCGTAACCTGACCCTGCTTGACCAGAATGACTTCCCCTCTTCCATAAAGTGGGCATTCTCAGGTAAGCCCCGAATCCACAAATGAGCACTCCTCAGTACTGGGAGAACCTGTCTGCTACCTTGGTTCGCCAATCTCACTGCCCATTACTTAAGTCCATCTGTGTTGCTGTCTCCAACCCGACCTAAGTCTCAAGCTCACCTGGAGTTCTGCTATTTCACTTAACGATTTTTTTTCTCATTTTGGCCTTCTCCATTCTTCATTTTAGCCTACATTTCTCCATTTTACATCTTGGCCTTCTCCATTGTCCATGCTATAGCCAAAAGAATTCCTCTAAAACCTTAGGTCTATCATATCACACACCTTAAAGCCATGGAAAAAACAAAGCTTTAAGATGAACATCAGGACCCTGCATAAAACAGCTCCTACTTCATCTCCAGCCTGTTCACTCTGAACATTCTCAGTCCCTCACTCCCTGTTCCCCGATTGCAGCCTGGTTCTTCTATGGAACTCTCAAAGGGCCTCAAGCACTTCCTTGCCTCCAGACTTTGCTCTATATTGGGTGAGGCTCTCCATCTACCTCAAGTTTATTTTCTTTCACCTTCATATCAAGGTACCTCTAAGGTCTTCCCTGATCTGCTCTACAGTAGGTATCTGTTTGTCATGATGCATCTTTATTTCTGTGTGCTTATCTCCAATTCAAACATTGGTCCTACTTGCAGCTAAAATACAGCTAAAATACAGCTCCCAGCAGGGCGGGAACCACATTCATCATACTCATAAACTTGTCTAGCACTTAATGTTTTCCTTGAGTTAAAAAGAAAGGATGTATATAACTGACACCTGCCTCTCCCACAACCAACTAGCTAAAATCTTGTTTCTCTGCAGGCTCCATGTCAGCTGCAGCTACTCAGTAAGTAGCAACTCTCTCCCAATCAAGGTCCAGGTTTTTACTCTCCCACCACCCTTTCCTGAGACCCAGCCTGGACCCCTCACTCTGGAACTTCAGATTGCCAAAGGTATGACCCCCTTGGCTGCAGTATCTGGCATATAGTCTAAATCCAGTCTTCTGGGGCATGAAGACCCTAACTTAGTAACAAGACACTTAAGCGGCTTGGGGCTATTTAAGGGGATGAGAGTCCCTCAAGTCACTGAGAGGTTACTACTTTAAATCCCTATTTCTGCCACTTGCAGATAAAAACTATGGCTCCTACTATGGTGTTGGTGACTACCCCGTGGTGAAGTTGCTTCGGGATCCCATCTACGTGGAGGTCTCCATCCCTCACAGAACAGACCCCTCCCTGGGGCTGCTCCTACATCAGTGTTGGGCAACACCCAGCACAGACCCCCTGAGTCAGCCACAGTGGCCCATCCTGGTAAAGGGGTAAGTGGTTCTTTCATGCACCGGTGCTGAGACTCTCAAGCCCATCCTGACTGCTGGGTCTCTTGGTCTAGCTGCCCCTACATTGGAGACAACTATCAGACCCAGCTGATCCCTGTCCAGAAAGCCTTGGATCTTCCATTTCCCTCTCACTACCAGCGCTTCAGCATCTTCACCTTCAGCTTTGTGGACCCTACAGCGGAGAAACAGGCCCTCAGGGGACCGGTAGGATGTTCCCTTCCATGACCCTCACCAGGGCTCTGAACCTCCCCAACTTACAACTGTTTCCATGTCCTATTACTCTGTAGCCAAGGAAGCCCTTTAATGCTGGCTGTTGGTACTCGGAGCAACCCTTGTTACCAATCACATGAGTGGCATCTGTCAATTGGACTCCAGTTCCTTAGTGCTGTTGTGATATCAACTTGGACCATATCAATTTTCCGTTAACTTCCTGAACCTCTTCCTGGGGAGACAAAGCAGGTTTAGAGACACGTAGCATGGTGATACTACAAATGATCTGAATTCTGTTGGCTCCCAGGTGCATCTGCACTGCAGTGTGTCAATCTGCCAGCCTGCTGAGACACCATCCTGTGTGGTAACCTGTCCTGATCTCAGTCGTGAGTATCTAAGCTGACTGTATGTTAGAGGACAGACTTGAAGGAATCTTGAGTCCCATGTCTAACCTTTCCTAGTCTCTAGCTAAACAACTCAAACTGAAGAGTCATCTTACTAAGGCTTCTCTAATTACTTGCAGTGCCACAGAACAAAGCTGACTAGCTTCCCAGAATCCCATGTCTAAGATAAGCTATAAATGTTTGGGTAACCCTCAACCTTAGTTTTTTCCATATGAACTTGAATTCATGCACAAACCAAGGCAGTTTATGGCCATCTTATGTCTCATTTTAACAAGATACACCTGGATAGTAAACATGTCTATACCTGCTTGACAGGTCTGGCAATGCAGCCTAAAGATCTATAAGTAGAATGAGTGGACCTAGAATGTGGTCTCTAGTTGGTTGTGGCCAATGCTAAGTCAATGTGTCTGTATGTCTACCTGATTCAACCTGTACTTGTCTAGCCTCTGAGTTGGCATTCATGACCTCTGAAGCTTTAAGTCCCTTCTAGAAAAACTCAGAGTAACTAAATGGTGCTTATTATGCCAAGTACAACATTAAATACTTTAACATGTCCAAAAATGCATATTATCCCTACTTCTAAAGAATGAACCACCTTAGATTAAGGTCCTACAACTGGCAAAAGTAGAATTAAAACAGTTCTACACTGTTTCTTTTTTGAGACCAGTTCTTGCTCTGTCATGCAGGCTGGAATGCAATGTCATGAGTATAGTTCATGGTAGCCTCAACCTCCTGAGCTCAAGTGATCCGCCTAGTTCGGCCTCCCAAGTAACTAGGACTTATAGGCATATTCCACTATACCCAGCTTATCTTTTTTGAGAGGGAGTTTTTTTTTTGCCCAGGCTTGAGTACAATGATGAGATCTTGGCTTGCTCGCAACCTCCGCCTCCCGGGTTCAAATGATTTTCCTGTCTCAGCCTCCTGAGTAGCTGGGATTATAGGCATGTGCCACAAAGTCCAGCTAATTTTATATTTTTAGTAGAGACAGGGTTTCACCATGTTGGTCAGGCTGGTCTTGAACTCCTGACTTCAGGCGATCCACCCATCTTGGCCTCCCAGTGTTGGGATTACAGTCGTGAGACACCACACCCGGCCTTTTTTTTTTTTTTTTTAAATAGAGATGGATCTTGCTATGTTGCTTGGGCTGCTCTCAAACTCCAGAAATATTTTTCCTCCTCACAGTCCACCTGCATGTCTTTGTTTCCCATTCTTCCACTTGCCATCTTAATACGACACGGAATACAGAAAACATAAAACTGTTTTTATATTTCAAGTGAATCAAATTGTTCATTTGAAAACCAGAACTAAACTCATTAAATTTCTCTGCACCTCAGCCTCCAAGTTCTGTTCTAGTTACCTTTGAATCACAGGGAAAGATCTCTGAATTATAAACATGTTACTGTCAAAGGACTCTGTTTAGAAAAGCATGGAAGTTCAGGGATAGTTTCTAAGCAAAGTCCTGGTGAAACTAAGGTAATGACATCAGATACAAAATCTGAATTGTTCAAGTATGTATTAATACACTTAATGAGGTTTTTTTTAAGGCATAGAACCAAGCTTTATAGAGACTTGGCCTTGTACCAAAACATTTTCTATCCCTGCTCTATGGGTGCAAAAACTAATGAATTACTAGGTCTCATTTCTCTAACAGGAAGAAATTCAGGCACCATTTTTCAGAATACTACTGCTAGTGTTTCTAGCAAAGGCCCCATGATTCTACTCCAAGCCACTAAGGACCCTCCAGAAAAGCTCCGTAAGTATCCAAGAGGGAGGAGATCTAACTAGTGAACCAAACTACCAGTCAAACTGAATTCTTCCTTTCTACCCCTTGTGTTCTAGTCAAAAGAAATTGACCTTCCTATAGCAGAAGACTGCTAGTCTTTGTCAGGACACCGAATCATTTGGTTTTAGCATACATTAATCTACCTTTCCATCCTCCAGGTGCTCCTGTAGACTCAAAAGTTCTGTGGGTGGCAGGCCTTTCTGGGACCTTAATCCTTGGAGGCTTGTTAGTATCCTACTTGGCTATCAAGAGACAGCTGAATTGTCCAGACCAAACATGTCAATAAAACCAGACTGTACTCCCAGCCTGTGCTGAGCTTCTCATTTGAAAGGTAAAAGGTTACTTTCAGTCTAGTTCATCTCTTCATGTCATTTTATCTCTTAAGCTTGGCAGTATAACTCAACTGAGCATAGAATAAAAACTGATACAAAAATTTCAGACTTAGCAGAGGTCTTAGGTCAGAACACAGAATAAAATTCTTCCATAAGATCAATGAAACTAGGGTAAAACTAATTATGAATCTAGATAGCTGGTTCTCAAACTTGAGTGTGCCTCAGGATCACGGGAGGGCTGGTAGAGATGACTGGTCCCATTCTCAGCGTTGGATTCAGTAAGTCTGGACAAAGGCTTAAACTCACATTTCTAACCATTTCCTAGATGATGCTGATCTTCCCTGGTCTGAGCACCAGACTTAAACCAATGTCTAGAACAGTGACTAAAGGTATCTGATTATCAATTGGCCAACTGGAGGTGCCTTGATCATCAGAGACTTAGTTTTGAGCCAAACTGACAAGTTAGTTTCCTAGTCTTAAGAACTAAGACTTAAAAAAAAAAAAAAAAAAAGGGGGGGGTGTGTGTGGTAGGGATATCATCACTGACTTCTCAAGGCAAATGTCCTGTTTAAGGAACTTTCTTGTAACTGATGCTGCTGGTCAGCCATGCTCTGCAGTACTCCCTATTCTCACTGAAGTTCTGAAACTAATCCTGGTTCTATCAACTTCGCCTACTTATTTTTCAGGGAATAACTTCTAAATTGACCTTTCAGCAAGCTAAAGGTGTTATACTCCTGAACAGCTGCTTTGTAATCAAGCCAACCCTACTTCAAATTGCTAATCTGGATGTAAACCCTGACCTTACAGGGATACACGGTTTTTATGCAACAAACTATCCTAGAAGCTTGATGTTAACATCTTGAGCCTCATGAAAATATAGTATTCATTCATCCCCCGTGTCTAGAATCTGGGACAGATACAAGTCAAATAACTTGCCCAGGGCCACTTGAGCAACAAAAGAGAGACTCCAGTTCAAGTTTTAGCACTAACTTTGTACCCTTAACTCCCTATGGTACGGAAAACTCAGTTCCTCAGACTAGTTGCCAGTGGTAGGCACCGGTACAGCTTGACAAAGGGTTGTCTTAGGCTTCTGGAATGATAATGACTTGGGGAGATAATGGCTGTTACATGCAAAGGTCTGTCTGTTGACCTGTGTTGAGGTCAGACATTTAGAGAAGAGTAGTCTCAGACTGCAGTGGGGTAGTGTTTGGTGACTACTCAAGTACAAATAGAACTTGGTGATCAGAGGAAACTTAATATTGAATATTATAACATATTCCAGGTTTTGCTTTCCTATTCAATCTCTGAATATACTCACAACAAATTTTGAATGTTAAACATTAATTGGAAATACTATGTACTTCTAGATATTAAATTGTTGGGAAAACTTACAGCCAACTGTTTTCCAATAGCTGAATAGTACCTGTTTAAAACTAAAATTCTAACCAAACTTCAAGTGCTCAACAGCTGCTGCTGGCAGGGAGCTATTCTAGCTAGTTGCTGTATGACTCAAGTCTACTCAATTAAAATGTATATTGGCTATATAAGCAGCATAGTAGGCATTGGCAATGAACAGGAAGGCTTCCTCAGCAACTCTGACAAATGTCAGATGATTCAAGGAAACAAAGTTTGGTAAATGGGAGAAGGGAATTGCTAAGTCTCATCTTTTTCTATGAGGAAATAGATATGGGCATAAGTTTTTAGCCTATCCCTCTAAAACAAAGCCAGTGTATAGAGTTCTCTAAATGCAACTGACCTGACAAGCCAGGAATCTGAGTTTCCAAAAGAGGAAAAAGCTTTAACACAGAACCTGGCATATAGGTCACTTGCCCCCGTAAGAGGAGGGTAGTGGGCCAGATGCGGTGGCTCAAGCCTGTAATCCCAGCACTTGGAGAGTCCGAGATGGGCGGATCATGAGGTCAGGAGATCAAGACCATCCTTGCTAACACAGTGAAACCCTGTCTACTAAATACAAACTAGCCGGGTGAGGTGGCAGGCGCCTGTAGTCCCTACTACTCTGGAGGCTGAGGCAGGAAAACAGCGTAAACCCAGGAGGCGGAGCTTGCAGTGAGCTGAGATCAGGCCACTGCACTCCAGCCTGGGCAACAGAGCAAGACTGTCTCAAAAAAAAAAAAAAGTAACACGTGTACGAACCGATAGACACTGCATTTAAAGAAAACCCTGGTACTTAAGCCTCTACCGAGGACTTGCCAGATTCTCTAGCAGGGTTTCTGGGACTGTTTATATTACCATGGTATGCCTTCAAAGGGAGCAAAATCTATTTCCCTTATTTTACCATGAAACCTTTTTCAGAATGCGTAATTCCACAGAGCATATTTCTACAGATAGTGTTACTGGTTTTCTAACAATCTTAGAAGTTAGTCTGATCAGAGAAAGTGTTGCAAGGAAAGACTTAAAACGTCTCTGAATAGTCTCTGGCCAAAATCTAGCTTGAAGTTGAGTTACTAGAGAAGTCAGTTTGAACCATTAGCTTATAGTTTAATATAGTCTCATAGCTAAACCAGAAACTTGATTATTCCCCTCAGAGGCCCCATTAAACCTCAATTTTGGAGGCATCTAATTTTAAATAGCCTCTATCAAGTAACTCATGAGACTGCTACCCCAAACTTATTCACTGTCCTCCAAATGGGTTTAACTTTAGTTAACTCATTTCTAGTTAAACCGCTAGTTCTTTCCCTTCCAACTAAAGAATTGTTCTGATCAATCCAGAATAATGTAATGAATCCTGGTATCTTTTTTTCCTAGAGAAAAAATAACTTTATTCCTTGTGTGGCTCTTGCTAACTGATCTTGTAGATAAGTGTTCTACATATAAGCAACATGGCAACATAGCTTCCTATTCTAATATGGTGGAGTAGCTTTCCACTGCACAGTTGTCAGCCTCAGCTTCCCCTGGTGTGTCTTGCCTGCATACTAGCTGTGTAACGGTTCTAGCTACCCTGAATTCCTTGAGGGTAGGCACCTAGTTTTGGAAACAAATTCTTCCATTAGTCTAGTGTCAGCTCCTTGTCATGCTTGTCTGTGAAGCTCTGAAAGGGGGCCATATGTCTGTCTCTTATCTCTCTAGTTTGACACTTGAGTCCATAACAGCAGATCCTATTAGGTCAGTTTCCCTCCCCTGTGTTAGTCAGGGTGTTCCTGCTCATGTCTGTCTCACAAGAAAGCTTTACCAAGTCAATGAAGAGACAGGCTGTAGAATGAGAAACATCTGCAAGCCATACATCTGATAAGGGGTTAATGTCTAAAATGTAACTCAAAAACCCAAATAAAAATGAGTAAAGGACATGAGTGGGCATCTCAAGGGATATACAAATGACCAACAGATTAGTGATGCTAAGCATTCTCACTTACTAGGGAAGTGCAAATTAAAACCAGTGAGATCACCTCCTGCCCATCAGAATGGCTATTATCAAAAAGGAAAGCGTTGGTGAGGATGTAGAGAAAAGGAACGCTTGAACCCTGTAGGTGGGAATGTAAATTAGTATAGCCATCACAGAAAATGTTATGGAGATTCTTCAAAAAAAATAGAACTACCCCCATGGATTACCCAGCATGGGTAATTGCATGGCATGGATTACCCAGCCAGCAATCCCACTAGTGTGTATGTAACCAAAGGAAGTGAAATTGGTAGGCTGATGAGATATCTACACTCCCATAGTCATTATAGCACTATTGACAATAGCTGAGATACTAAATCAAAGTTTCCATCAATGGATAGATGAAGTGGTATATGCATACAATGAACTACATTCAGTCTTAAAGGAAATCTTGTCATTTGTGACATGAACTTAGAGGAAAAGGTTAAAATAAACTAGTCATAGAAAAAGTATATTAACTCACTTAAACACACAATCTTGAATTTATAGAAGCAGAGAGTAGAATGGTAGTTACTTGTGTGCAGAGCGTGAGATGGAAAGATGTTTCTCAAAGGCTACAAACTCTCAGGATTAAGTTCAAGGGATCTTTTGTATACCGTGGTGACTACAAATTGGGTTCTCATAAAATAAGTGAGGTAATTCATGTTAGTATGATTCAGCCATCCTCCAGTGTATACACATCTCAAAATGTGTTACATATAATAGTGTTAAGGCCAATTAAATTCTATAGTACATAAACAAGATTGAGAGAAGTTGAAGGTCTGCTGGTCACCAACAACTTAGGAATTGAATTCTTGAAGCATTGAGATTCTTTTCGTCACTTTCCAGGGAAATATTTATCTTGGCTTACCTTGGAAGTCTAACCTGAGAGAACTAAGGAAGCTGGCAGGTGACTGGAAACAGCATCTTGGCTTTAGCCCCCATGTATTGAAACATTTTATTGGATCCTTATTTTGGACAAAGTTCCCTTTCATATTAGGAAAGGAAGTCAGTACTCTAGTCCAACAACCAACATAGAACTTGTTTACATGGTTTGCTAACAAGAATAATGGTAGGAAACCAGAAGTTGAACCTGATGTTATAGCAGTTATTTGGAAAGAAGCCTATTCAAACAATGTCATGTTCCCTGCCGCTCCCATTTTCACCCAGAATATTCAGACCAGAAGAGCCAGATACTGTTGGCAGAGATGTACTCTCTGAACTCAACTTTCTCACCTCTGAAATAGAAAACTATCAATTATTCTTAGCTATCTGGCTCTAAATTTTTGGTTCTTAGAACATTCTTAATCCCCTTCAGTTATTTTCCATGGGTCTTGATTTCCAGCTGTCCCTTGGAAACTCTACTCCCATGATTTCTAGTTCAGTTTTCATGCGGTGAATGGACAATATGCTTTTATGTCTTATACCACAGCACATTTCTGCCTTCTAAGGGCTAAATGTCAGCTACTGTTTATTAAAGATTTGATTAAGCCTTACTCTAACATCTGCAGGCCAGAGAGCAGAGATTGGATAGCTGTGCCACTTAATTGCCTCTTTCTACTTTTTCCAAGAAGTACTGCTTTTTAACCCTTGCTAATGTGAAAGACACTGGTAGACATTGCCAGAGAAAAACCACCTTCCCCTATACCTCCAAGTACCCGATCAGGTGACAAGAAACGGCCAAATCAAGTGAAATTTCTCATTTTGAGCACAGTGGTTGGGAAGGATACTTCCATGAGACTAGTCTGTTTTTGTTTTAAAGGTGGTAGAATAATAGGCTCTCAATGACACTGGATAAAATAAGTTGTACCTGGCCGGGTGCGGTGGTTCACATTTAGCCACATGGCTGACATTTAGCTCTTAGAGGGCAGAAATGTGCTGTGGTGTAAGACACAAAAGCATACTGTCCCCTCACAGCATGAAAACTGAACAAGAAATCATGGGAGTAGAGTTTCCGAGGGACAGATGGAAATCAAGACCCATGGAATAGAACTGAAGGGGATTAAGAATGTAATCCCAGCACTTTGGGAGGCTGAAGCGGGGTGGTTCACAAGGTCAGGAGCTCAAGACCATCCTGGTTAACATGGTGAATCATTGTCTCTACTAAAATACAAAAAAATTAGCCAGGCTTGGTGGCGGGCACCTGTAGTCCCAGCTACTCAGGAGGCTGAGGCAGGGGAATCACTTGAACCCAGGAGGCAGAGGTTGCAGTGAGCCAAGATCGTACCACTGCACTCCAGCCTGGCAACAGAGCAAGACTCTGTCTCAAGGGAGAAAAAAGTTGTACCTGCCAAATTTTGTCTTTGAATCTAAATATTGGAATAAGGGGCTGGATTATAGTTATTACATGTTTACCAATTGTTATGTGACTCATCAGTTAATTTATCTGGTCTTTGTTTTGTGCTACTAGAATACCTCAGACTAGGTCGTTTATAATGGAAGGAATTTATAGGGTCCAAGTTATGGAAGCTGGGAAGTCCTAAATCAAGGTGTCAGCATCTGGTGAGGGCCGCCCTGCTGTGGAGACAGTAAGAAGCAGCCAAACTTGCCCTTTTATAATGGTACCAACCCCACCCATGAGGGTGAAGCTCTTATGGCCTAATGACCTCTTAATGGTCCTACCTCTTAGTACTGTTACAATGGCTCTTTTTTTCTTTTTTTATCCTTTTTTTTTTTTTTTTTTTTTTTTTGAGACAGTCTTGCTCTATTGTACAGGCTGGAGTGTAGTGGCAAGATCTCAGTTCACTGCAACCTTTGCCTCTCAGGTTCAAGCAGTTCTCCCACCTCAGCCTCCCAAGTAGCTGAGATTGCAAGTGTGCACCTCCACACCCAGCTAATTTTTGTATATTTAGTACAGATGGGATTTCACCATGTTGGCCAGGCTGGTCTGGAACTCCTGACCTCAGATGATCCATCTGCCTCAGCCTCCCAAAATTCTAGGATTACAGGTGTGAGCCACGGTGCCCGGCCCAGCCTGACAATTAAATTTCAACAGGAGTTTTGGAAGGGACAAGCATTCAAACTATTATATCCCCTCATCAGTCTATAAGCAGTCCTCTCAGAACATTAAATTTATCTTATATGTATCAAAAACACCTAGGAGATTATTTTCAAAGAAAACAAGGGGAAAAAGTTGGGAAATGTTTGTGAAAGGATACAAAATTTCAGCTACGAAGAATAAGTTCAAGAACTTTACAACATGGTGACTGTAGTTAATAACAATGTGAAAATTGCTAAGAGTAGATTGTGTTCTCACAACAACAACAACAACAACAAAAAAGAGGTGATGTATGTGTTAGCTAGCTCGACTTTGCTATTCCACAACGTATACATCTCAAAACATTGGCAGGGTGCGGTGGCTCACGCCTGTAATCCCAGCACTTTGGGAGGCTGAGGCGGGTGGATCACTTGAGGTCAGGGGTTCGAGACCAGCCTGGTCAACATAATGAAACTCCATTTCTACTAAAATACAAAACTTTTAGCTGGTCATGGTGGTGCATGCCTATAATCCCAGCTACTCGAGAGGTTGAGGCAGGAGAATCACTTGAACTTGAGGGGCAGAGGTTGCAGTGAGCCAAGATCATGCTACTGTACTCCAGCCTGGGTGACAGAGTGAGACTCTGTTGAAAACAAAAAAATGGACATGATCAGTACAACTACTTGTCAATTAAAATATGCTTTTAAAAATGTTAAAGCAGAAAGATGTTTCCACTGGCCGCCGCTCCCTCCCAGAGGGGAGACGAATGCCCCTGATGTGGTCCTGAGACAGGCAAGGTGGGATTGTTGAGAAAGCTGGTTTTGTTGCCAGTCACCTTCACGGAAGGCTGTGCTACTCAGACTTTATGAAGTCAGACTTTCCTCCTAAAAATGCTGCTGTCCTTGTTCAGGGCAAAGGGCCTGGCACAGAGCAGGAGCTCAGAACATTTGCTGAGTGAATCATACCAAACCATGACATAATTTAACCCGATTTAAAGGAGCCTAGAAAGTTGCCAGAAAATGGCTGGATTTTAAGCAGAAAGTATTTGTTCCCCAATGTAGCAATTTCTAACCAGGGAGGCCACTTAGGGCCAGCAGGCTACCCGTCTCTGTGAGTAACCCCTTCTTTGCACCCTAACTCCTGTGTCTCCAGGATGAGACCCTTGGCTTATAGAAATGGAAACTTTGTGATAACAAAGGATTGTACTTTTGCTGGAACTTCATCTTTTGATGATCAGGAAACACTCAGATTTGGGGTTTCCTGTTAATACACCCACAACTCACTCATCCCCTGGAAGAAATACACTTGATCACAATAAAAATAAAAATGCCATGAAGAAACATCACAAATCCAGTCCCAGCTACTCAGGAGACTCAGGTCGGAGGACGGCTTGAGTCTGGGGGGACGGGGGGCAGAGATTGGAGTGAGCAGAGATCATGCCACTGCACTCTAGTCTAGGTGACAGTGATGAGACCCTGTCTCAAAAAAATCACAAATCCAGTTGCAGCTATAGTTAGCCTTTGTTTCTCATAATTTTTGAAATGACTTTGAGATATAACTCACATTCCATACACTTTACCCATTGAAAGTATACAATTCAACGGTCTTTAGTATATTCACAGAGTTCTGCAACCATCACCACACCAAAAGAAACCCTGTACCCACTATAAATCACTCACTGGTCCCTCCTTTCTCCAGCCCATGGCAACCACTAATTCATCTCTACAAATCTGCCTGTTCTGGACCTTTCATATAAATGAAATTGACATGCAGCTTTTTGTGATTAGCTTCTTTTACTTAGCATGTTTTCAAGCTATATCCATGTTGCAGCAAAACTCAGCAATTCCTTTTTGTGGTTGAATATCTACTTTTCCATTTTGTTTATCCATTTACAAGATGAAAGACAGTTGGGTTGTTCCCACCTACAGGTTGTTGGGAATCCTGCTGCTATGAACATTCATGTATAAGTTTTTGTGTAAACATGTTTTTATTTCTCCTGGGTATATACCTAAAAATAGATCTGGGCCATAAGGCAAGTCTATGTTTAACATTTTGAGGAACTTCACAACTGTTTTCCAAAGTGGCTCTGCCATTTTCTATTCTCACCAGTAATATATGAGGGTTCCAATTTTTCTACATCTTTGCCAATACTTATATCTGTCTTTTGTCTCATTGCAAATTAGTATTTATATACTGTCTTTCAATATTAAAAAGGAATAAAGCCAATAAAAGGGCCCATAATTTTACCTACAGAAAAATGGCCAATGACCAAATTAGGAAAAAAACCACAGAAAAACATGAAATCCCATTCCCAGTTCCTCTCCCCCAAGGTAACTGCTGCTCAGTTTCTTGTATGTCCAGAAGCAAGCTTCATGTGTGTTTATCCTTTGGTTTACACAAAAGTAGCTCCATTCATGTTCCCCTGCACAGGGATGTCACTGTTGGTTTTACACACACACGCACGCACAGTATCTGTCTCTTGTTCAGGAAACCTGTAGTCTACAAAGAATAAGGACATGGTAGCTAAGGATGAAGAGGATGCCCTGTAGGAGTCCTAAGCAGTATATTTTCCTTTGTATCCTCTCACAGGGCCTAGTAAAGAATATATCGGAAAAAACACTTTTATAAAATGACTTTGTTTTGAACACAGTGGGAAGAAATAGTGTATGTGGGCCTTTTTGCCAAGCACTATAGGAAACACTAGGAGGTTGGGAGGGCTGAACCCGTGGTAAAGGGTGCTTTGAGGCCCTTGCATCATGTTCTGCATTTGGCTATTAGATCAGGCTCCAGGGTCTTGATAATGCTCTGTGTGCTGTCTTCCCTGTCTCCTTCAAAAGGTTGCTACCTGCAAGCGTGCTGTTCCTGGCATTTGCTGTTGCCCAGGAAGCTACAGAGAGGTGACAGGACGGTGCCTATGAATAAGTCCATTCATAATGAGGGCCAGGGAAGCAGCTCTCTGTCAAAGTCACAAATTCCATGAGTCAACCCTTTTTGCAATTACCATGCAGACAGTCTTAACACAATCTCTTTGAGTGACTTTTGTAAGATGACACCAAAGCCCTGAGACACCTCTCGGGGATGACTCAGTGCCCTTGACTCGGGGCTAGTCAACTTGATGTTCTGTGTTTCCTGTGATTAACTCCTTTCCTTATTTCACCCCATTGCCTTTACATTGTAAGGTTCCCCAGAATGACATTTTAGCCCTTTTGAACAAAATTTAATCTCTGGTACCTCAGGAGTTGTCATCTTTGGCCACAAAAGAAAAAATTTTGGAAACTTTAATAATTGAAATACGGTAGCACAATGAGAGAACTTCCCCAGTGGAGGTCTGATGAAAAAATATCCCCGAAAATATTAATGGAAAAGTACACAGAGCACAAAGCCAGTGTTATTTAAATATTATGATTGTGATAAATATTTATTTCATGTTAATGTACTGGGTAAAATTAAAAACAATGAGGTACAGAATTAATCATGAGTCTATGTGGTGAGTTTAAGTGAAAGGTTATTCTGTAAAACAGATGGTGTTAAAAGGAAAAGACTAATTTCTGCATTTTAACCCCTAAAATGTTGAGAAAGCATAAAATAATTACCATTTTATAGTATGTGCACCATGCCAGATGCTCTGTAGGCAATTTCCATTGATTATTTTATTTGATGCTCATAAATAACCCATAAAGTAACCATAAACAGTACTATTCCCACTTTTTAAAGATGGGATTTAGGTTTTTTTTTTTTTTTTAAGCATTGATGCTAGATAGAGGAACATGGTTTGTATAAGAAACATTCAATAAATATTCCACAAATAAAGGAGTAAATGACTTATCGATGGACTATGCCAGTCCTGTGCAGGCTGACCTTGGCAACACCTCCAGTTCTACAAGTCTGAGAAACGACAGAGAAGCAATCTAAATCCCCAGTTTTCCAGGACATCACATGTATCTCCTCTCCAGATTTCAGTTATCTTTTTGCTCTATGACTTTCTACGTTATATGGAGCCCAGGAACCTGAGGGCACTAGTGGGTCCACTCAGGAAACCCAGTTTGATTTGAGTTTTTCTGATTCTGTGCCCTTTCCGTGGTAGCACCTGCCTCCATTCTTTTCTATTCTAGTATCTCTCTTGATTTTCTCCACTTTAAGTTGGAAATATCAAATGCAATGTTCCATTTAACTCCCCTGGCTTCGTATCTCTTTTTATAGGTCCTCGCACAGGATAGGTCCATAGGAGGAAGCTGGTGGCGCTAGCATCTCAGCACCCCTGGAAGCTCAGCAGCAGAAGTTTCTCCTTTCAGCCACCTGTGGCCCAGTGTGCTTGGGTAACTGTCTCTGCCGCCTCATCTGTGTAAACTGGAATAGTCCAGCAACCTGTGGGGTAAGTCACTAATGTGACATATTATTTTGACTTTTACCTTATTACAGTTCAGCTTCTACTAAGACTTTGGGAATTTGGATTTGAGCAATTTGTCTCAAAAATAGCTCTTCTGTCACCTATCAGTCCCAAGCAAGACCATCAAGATCCTTCCTCTGCTGCCCTATAACTACCTTCATCTAACTGTTCCTTGTCTTTCTTGGCCCTTGAGTCTTCAGCTATCCACTTTAGGTTAGAACACCTTCTACTGGGTCCCAGTCACATGCGGTAAGGCCACGTGGATTATGAAGCCAATGGCCCCAGCAAGTTCCCTAGCAGCCAGCCAGCATCACCACCCAGACACATGCCAAGACAGTTGTTAAATGGAACGCTGCATTCAGGTCACTAGCTGGGAAATTCATAACCACTCTTTTCCCTGCCTGGACCTTCTCTCTTCCTAAAACCCCTTTTCAAAATTTACTCTTTCCATAAAGCTTCAGAGTATACTTTTGGATATTGGAACAATCAAATTACATCAATAGATAGAAAAGAATTGTGAGGTTTAAGTATGATATGATACATTTAATGAGCTTAGCACAGTACTTGCCACATAAAATGCAACCAAACAGAGTTCTCCATATTGTCATCATCACCAGTGTTACCATCATCCTTATCACCAAAGGATGCTTATTAAATACATACTTATTTGCAGTACAGAACTGAAAGTTGTAACCCACAAAATGAGCAAGATTGATGAGCTATCCAGGGCTGATCCCACCCCTCCTTTCTTGAAGAAGCATCATTTAATCAGGTAGCCACTCCACCCCATACATCTGTGTTCACAGGTAAAGCTGACACCATCCCACTTCTGGGAGAAGGCCTCTTTAGTCTGAGAGTAATCCCATCCCTCTTATTACTAGCTGGTTCTGGAGTAAGTGTGTGAGTTCCCTGGCTCTGAAGATGGAGAATTCCTGCAAAGGGAATTTGGAAAAATCTTGTCACTCCTAAGAGCTATTGAGTATTCTCTCAGCTGGGCGTGGTGGCTCACGCCTGTAATCCCAGCACTTTGGGGGACCAAGGTGGGCAGATCATTTGACGTCAGGAGTTCGAAACCAGCCTGGCTAACATGGTGAAACCCCGTCTCTACTAAAAATCCAAAAAAACAATTAGATGGGCGTGGTTGCGGGCGCCTGTAATCCCAGCTACTCAGAGGCTGAGGCAGGAAAATCTTTTGAACCCAGGAGGTGGAGGTTGCAGTGAGCTGAGATCTCGCCATTGCACTCCAGCCTCAGCAATAAGAGCAAAATTCCATCTCAAAAAAAAAAAGAACTCTCTTTTCTGGCCCCAAGTATTTTTGTGTGCAGTTGTGACATCTTGAACTGCTGCATGGAGTGCGCCATGTGCCTACATTTAAAAGCATAACTAAAGATGGTGGAGTGAGGATATAGAAAAATACTTGGTTTTGTTGACATCTTTGATCCAACAAGTCAACTTGTCTCTGGGCTTCCAGTTATACATGATAATAAATTTCCTTGCTGTTTAATCCAAGTACCTCTAAAAAGATAACTATTAAATATATAGACATAAAGGCAAAAATAGCAAAACCTGTTGAATATTTTTGGTATGCTGCATCCTATAGAAGATAAAATAATTACAGAAAAGCAGACTCACATTTACTCTTATTTACCCAAAGATATCCTTTGAGTTTATCATGGGAGGTTGACTAAGACTGTTAAAGTTTTCCACCCATCTGGCAAGAATGAGGGACATGCCCCCTCATGGAAACAAAAGTGAAATTCATTGTTCAAAGATTCCTTTTCTTAAACATTCTCCAGATGTCAGTCACTGTGTGAGAGAGGCACTTAGGATCAGAACTTATAATTTAGAGAATGAAAATTTACTGAGGTAACTATAATACAAAGATAGACACAAGCAAGGTTATTGACTATGGCTGCACATGGGGACCCAGCTTGCAGGATGAGGGCTTGGGAATTTGAGAGTTAGCTTGGTGAGTGATTTGGGGTGGGAAGGGAAGAGAGAAGGATACTCTAAACTGATGTGTCCAGCAGATGTGAAAACATTTTATTAAAGCTGTGATCTGTCAACACCATGAAAATGGTTCTGGATGGGATAGACACGTTAATAGATCAGAGAGTTGAGAGAGAAGTATTTGTATGGGTGCACTTAGTATTTTTAAAGGGTGGGATTCTAAACCTGCAAAATGATGAGGGGCTTCTCTTTTTGCTTTACAGATCTCTATATTTGAATTTTTATAGCAAGCATATTCATGTATCATTTATAATTTTTAAAAGAAAATAGATATCTGTCTTTTGTAACTATAAAAGTAATATATCTGCATTAAGCATTTTAGAAAACATGGGAAAATAAAAAGACAACAAACACTACCCTTTGGTACGCACCCTTCCTAACATTTTATATATATATATAAGTATATATATGTGTGTGTGTGTGTATATGTATATATACATATATATATCTCAGCTGGGCAGAGTGGCTCAGTGGTATATATACACATATGTATATTGTCATGGTATATATATGTATATATGTATATATGTGGTGTATATATATATGTATATATGTATATATGTGGTGTATATATACATATATGTAGATATGTGGTGTATTATAAAAATATATGTATATATGTGGTGTATATATACATATATGTATATATGTGGTGTGTATATACATATATGTGTATATATATGTGGTGTGTATATGTGATATATATACATACATATGTGTATATATGTGGTGTGTATGTGTGTATATATGTATATATGTGTGTATATATGCATATATATGTGTGTATATATGTATATATGTGCATGTATATATGCATGTGTGTATATATATTTATTTATTTGTTTATTTTGTTTTGAGATGGAGTTTGGTTCTTGTTGCCCAGGCTAGAGTGCAGTGGTGCAGTCTCAGTTCACTGCAACCTCCGCCTCCCGGGTTCAAGTGAATTCTCCAGCCTCAGCCTCCCGAATAACTGGGATTACAGGCATGGGCCACCACGCCTGGCTAATTTTTTGTATTTTTATTAGAGATGGGGTTTCACCATGTTGACCAGGTTAGTCTCGAACTCCTGACCTCAGATGATCCACCCACCTTGGTCTCCCAAAGTTCTGGGATTACAGGCATGAGCCACCGCACCCGGCCTATATATATATATATAAAAATATATATATATATTTTAGCAAATATATATATATATATAAAATATATAAAATATATATAAATATATATATATAAAATATATATATATAAAATATATATAAAATATATATATATATTTTAGCAAAAGATTATACTCTATGTCCTGCATATCCTGATTTCTCTTGTCAGCTGTGGTAATTTTAAAATAAGTCTGCAAATTGATGCTCTTCTCTTCAAAGGTGAGGGGCCTTATTCCCCTGGCCTGAATATGAGATAGACTTAGTGACTGGCTTCTAACTAACAAGCATGCTGGAAATAGTGGGGGGTTAATGCTGAGGCTAGGTCAGAAAAAGCATATGGCTTCTGTCTGGCACTTACTTGTTCTCTCTTTTTACACCTGCCCCTGGGTCCCAGCCACATGCTGTAAAACCATGCAGGATTATTTGGTCAATGGTCCCAGCAAGTCTTGTAGCAGCCAGCCAGCATTACCACCCAGCTATGTAAGAGAATGTACCTAGGCATGTGAGAGAATGTACCTCTAATGAATCCAGGTCCCAGATACTTCGGGATAGAGATAAGCTGTTTCTACAGTGTCCTATCTGAACTCCCAATCTGCAGAAATTGTGATAGATGATAAACAATTATTGTTTTAAGCAACTAAGCGTGGGGGTAATTTGTTGCACAGCAGCAGATAACAAAAGCACCAATATATCCCAGACATCTCAACATTAACCTATGTAAATCTGCATCATCATTAAATGGTGTAGCCAACTGACATTAGCCAATCTGGCCATGTACATGCCTTAAGTTCTCTTTGGTAGAGATTGGTAGCTACAGAAAAGTTTGAGATAATGAGAGTTAGCTATTCCCCTCACGAATGAAAACAAGGTGAAATTCACACACACACATGCATACACACGCACACAAAGAGAATGTGTCACAAAAATAGTCATGTTATCTATTTCATGAGCTGGGGGAAAGCCCAACTCTAGGTCTTTCGCCATCATGCAGAAAAGCTTCACATAGCCAATGCAGACTGTGATGGAATTCATCAGCCTGGGCACCAGGAAAGTGAATCCAGACCCAATTGGAGTGCTATCTAAAGATGAACCTGTGTCTAAACTGGCCCCTGGATTTTGGGATGGAATCTCAAGTGTCATTGTAGTCCACAAGCCTTGCTCAATTCTTATGTTCTTTTTCAGGCAAATATAGTATTTCAAATAGTTAATTAGACCCAATCTTCAATATGACTGATTTTGCCAATAAAGACCATTCCTAAGAATCACTCCAGCCATTAGCAAAGCCTCCGCGTTTGATGAAGAGGTGAATGACAGTAGTCACACTGGGTGAGAGCTTCCTGATGACAGTGTTAGCTGACCACTCCATTGGGTTTAAATTTCAGAGGGAGCCAATGGCTATACTTAGGTATAACTTAACACACCATATATGGTGAAATATTTTAAAACAAATATAGATATCCTTGCAAACAGCTACATGGCATTCCATTGTATGGCTATACCAGACTTTATTGTGCTGTCTTCATTTGGTAAACATTTATATCATGGCCAGTTTTTACAGTATTATAAACAATGTGGGGATGAACACCCTGACACAGACACTTTTATGTACTGTACTTGTTATTCCTTGAGATAAATTCCTCCAAGTGAAATTGCTGGGTCAAATGACATGTATATTGCCCAGTTTCTCAAAATGTAATACAGCAATATATGAGAAAGTTAGGTGAAGTTTTCAAAAGAAACTGTACTTCAAAACTAAAGGCAAAGGAAACCAAAAGGAAGCTCCAAACAGGAAAAGTAAAGAGATCATCATCCAAAAGACCACTAGGGTGGCTGAACAGTAGAAAGGAGAACTGTGGTTGTGATATCAGTTTACAAAACCGGAAGAGAGTCTCTGGCATGTACTGAAGATGCTTTCTCTTTGAAGAGGAAAGAGCAGGTTGGCTTTTATGCCTCACGGGGTCCATATCACACAGTAGAATCATACATAGCAGATTTGGGGGAAAGCTATACATATTTATGAGGGGAGTCTTGTATATGCACACTGGGTAAACACATGTAACACCCACCTCAGTTTAGGGCAGGGTTTTAGATTAAAATGAGGTAGAATTTGGCTCTGCATCAAAAGGTGAACTATAGAACACAAAGATGAGTTTCTGTGCCGTCTCTAGATCTGGCAGGAACTGGCTTCAGGTCTGCAGTTGCTTATCAGGAAAGAATGTTTGCAAGACGGTCCTCTGTCCAGCCAGAGTTGTACGAGTCTGGGTTGTAAATCAGAGTTAGGAAGTATCTGACAATTTTCCTGATAGCTCCTACTGTTAAGGAGGTTAGCAAAGTGTGTTTTTTCTTGTAGCCATAGGAATTTAGGAAGTTGCCATGCAAGCCCAGCCCTGAGACCTTAACCTGCAGGTAACTTTTGTTTCCTTAACCTTAGGATCTGTCTTCGTTAACAAAGGGACATCTGTTTTGGTGTCTCAGATCACAGAAGTCAAAGAGGTTTCAGACTCCCAATTTCTACATGTATGTTTGTTTCCCTCCCTGGTCTCACGAGAATTCCCTGACCACCCCACCCCCATCGCCTGCCCCGTCCATCCCTGTTCCTAGAGGGATCAGGTATAGGGTCCTATGGCTAATTAGTGGGATCATTTAGAATTAGGGCTTTCCCTTTGAAGTCCCACACTTCTATTATTTCTTCCTCTTTCTTCCTCAAGGAGGACTGGGAACTAATATCAGGCTTTCTCCATCCTTAGGTAAAGGAGCCCACACAGTTCCTTGAGGGGAAGTTAGCATAACAGGAGAAGGAAGACACAAGCCCTGCACTCCCAGCCAAAGACGGAAGAGCCCCTTTCAGTCAGGACTCCTGGGAAGAAACAGTTTAGGTTCGGACAAGAACAGTCCGGTTCCAAGTTTTCAATGGAGGAAAACGATTACACTCCTAAATCACCAATTAAATCTTCTTTGCATGCCTGAGACCCATTTACATAAATTTTGCCCCACTTTAAAACAAAGCAAGAACAAACTTCCAGCTAGGAAAGAACACACAGGATTCGAAAAGCAAGCCGTCTCAGGTTTCCTCAAGGCAGGATCTGGTACAAAGAGATAAGAGTGAAATCCTTTAGCCCCAACTGAGTTCCTAGGGGAAAAATTGCTTGTTTTATTCACTGTCCTACTTTAAACTGCTGGCCAACTACACCACTGGTTTAATTCATTTCCACTTAGAAAAGGAGAGAGAGAGAAGAATGCTGGTAGTGCCAAGCAGCTCCTAGACAGGATGGACAGATGGGCAAGGACAGGACCAGAATGTTTTCTCATCCCTGCATCCTTAGTTTCCAGGGCAGGTCTGACCGGTGTTTCATAATCAATAGACATTTATCACTGAATGAATGAATGCTTGATAAGCTTTCATCATAGTACTTATGCAGCAATTTACCCCAGGTCTTCCTCCCCACTGGACTACCAGCTACCTGATAGAAATGGTAGTTGCAGTCTCTTCTGTGTCTCTTAGCAGAGCTCCTGATACAGCAGATGCTTCAGGAAGCTTTGCTTGATGAAAGAGTAGATGGCACAAGGAGAAAGTTCATCATCAGAGGTCCAGTTCCCAGTGGAGAGCAGGCCGTCTTTAATCAAAATTACACATAAATTGTTTCAGCATTCATACACACTGTAAGCAGCCCTCCCCCTGCCACTGCCAGCCCCCCAGCAAAGAGGAAGGTAAGAAGCCTCCTTAAGGCTGAGGCCCTCTTCAAAACTCAGGATTGCCTCCTGACTTATTAGGTCCAGGCCCAGATGAATGCATGAATGAATGAACGAACAGATACATCTTAATAGCAATATGAAGGGAAAAGATTCTATGCTAAAGGAAAACTCATTTAAGAGCTCATATTGGGCCTGACTCATGAAGGTTATCCATTTGAATAAGCAGATTTGTTTATTATTAGACTTTCTACTGGTTTTGGGCACAGGTGGAAAATTGTTAACTCTAAATTGTAAACTCTTTTGGGCCAAAGACATACATTTCATCATTGGTTTTGTAAAATGCTGGTGCTTTAATACATCAAAGTACTTATTTAATATATTCCCCTAGTGATCTGCAATTTTTTGCTAGCGAATGCCTGTCAGAAATCACATTATTTATTTATGTATTCATGTCATAGGAAAGAGAGGTAGGAAATACTTTTATTAAACATGCACTAGACGTTAAGCATTGTACTTGGTGCTTCGTGTACAACATTTATTTATTGCTTAAAATAACCTACAAGGTAGGAATTACATATTCCCATTTCACAGACAAAACAGACTCAAGGAGACAAAGGAGCTTATACAAAGGTCCAAGGTTGCTAGCATCAAGGCTAGAGTTAGAGCCATTTATTTCTGACTTCAAATGCTCTATCCTTTAGGCATTTTATAACAGCAAAAGGTTAAGGGAACTGAAATAACTGTCCAAACATAGAGAAATCATTAAATAAACTAGAGTATATTTGGTTAGTCAAATATATTACAGCCATTTTTGCTTATCTTTATGAAGACTAATATTAAAATAGTCTCATAAGATAGTCTTAAGTGACAAACTCTGGATAGAAAATGACAAAATAATTACAGTTGAATTTAAATCAAACATGTCATCAAAGACACCTAAAACCTGCACACAGTGGAAAAAAGACTGGAAGGAAATATACAACTAATAGGGTAAAGTTTTTTGTTACTTTAAAAATTCTTTTATCCATATATATTTTCACACGTGGAAGCCACAATGCTGTATGGAAAAAACAATGCATTAAATTCTACCATTAAAACAATTATATCATTAAAATTATTCTATTACAATCTCAACTGAGAAAAAAAAACCCATGATTGTAAAATCACAACCTCACTCAAAAATGTGTCCGTTAATTGGCCAGGCATGGTGGCTCATGCCTGTAATTCCAGCACTTTGGGAGGCTGAAGATGGTGGATCACTTGAGGTCAGGAGTTCGAGACCAACCTGGCCAAAATGGTGAAACCTCATCTCTACTAAAAAATACAAAAATTTGCTGGGCGTGGTGGCAGGTGCCTGTAATCCCAGCTATTCGGGAGGCTGAGGCAGGAGAATCACTTGAACCCAGGAGGTGGAGGTTGCAGGGAACTGAGATTGTGCCATTGCACTCCAGTCTGGGTGATAGAGCAAGACTCCATCTCAAAAAAAGAGTATCAATTAAACAAAAATGCTAAGAACTGTTAGACCAAGGTTGACTTGGCCTGACCCTCTTCAGCAAACGTCTCCAGTCTTGGTTAGTGGCACTAACACCTCCTGTCCCTATTCCCCAGACACCAGCTCTGTGGAGATTCTTACAGCTTTTCTTGGTGTTCTCTGTGTCCTTAACACTTAATATTGTGTCAGGTACATAGGAGGTGAGTTTTAACTTGAGGAGGCTCAAAAATAGTAGTATTGGTATTTCGTCCCAGAATTAAATGTGCTCACACAATCCTGGATAGAGATGGAAAATTGCAGGCCCCCCTTACAAAGGCCTGCGCAGCGCAGCTGAAGAGTGTTGGAGGCACGAACAGAGGCCTCTGGCAGAGGTGAGCTCTGCAGAGGGGAAGGAGCTGGCCCCCGGCCTCCGTCCCTCTCTCAAACTCAGCCATCTGGTAAGCCTCTCCTTTTCCCCAGGCAGCAGGAGATGGGAAGAGGCCCAGGAGTGCGGCCCCAAAAGAAGTACATCAGAGGTGGAAACATGAGGCCAGGGACTGGTGCCCAATCTCCTGTGGGAGGCAGGGAGGGAGGGAGGGAGGTAGGAAGGCAGGGCGCAGGGAGGAAAGGAAGGGAGGGAGGAAGGGAGGGAGGGAGGGAGGGAGGGGAGCTTTCCACCTGAAGCAGCCCTGGTTGGCACACAAGCTGTACCGTGCTTAAGCAGTATTGGAGAACAAGAAGAGGTCGGGATGTGGGAAGTAGCCCCGGGTTGTCAGAGACTCAGAGGAACTCACAGAGAGCTGTGTGTGTGACACATGTGTTTTTGATCCAGCCCTTGGGTTCATGGTTCCTGTCTGAACCTTATGGCTGGAAGCAGAAACCAAGGAGCTGCTTTCACCAGGCACTCCACACGGGCAGGGCCCGGCCTTGTCACTTGAACGCTCTGATGACAAGTCCACGTGCCTTTGGTGAATTGGGAACCGCGCGCGGAGGCCAGCACCGCTGTGGCAACCGGCCAGGACTCAGTGGCCTTGGTGCGGAGGTCAGAGCTCTCCCGGACACGTGCGCACGTCAGGCGGTGGTGAGGCAGCGCCCCCACGTGGCGCTTGGAGGCAGAGCATCTGGGGAAGTTCTCGATACCCTGCAGGAGACACGCCATGGCCCCCCAGAAATATTTGGGTGGGAGGATATTTTACAGAAAACAGAGACCCTGAATCATTCATTTAGGGACAAACACCTACAAAATGTGAGTTTTAACTATTAACGAAACCCCATTAAGTTAGTAAGCCCTGTTAAAAAGTTAGATTCAACTTAAAACAAGTATCCATCCACTACCGTATTTTCTTTTTCTCTCAAAAACTACAATGACAGATTATTTTTGTTGTTGTTTCATTTTGGTTTTTCTAACAAACTTTCAGAAAGAATACTTGAATATTTGTCAGAAACCGGCTCTGTGACTTTAGACAGCAACATTTCAAAATAGCTTCCATCTCCTCTAAAATGATGACATTAAACTCCATGATTCCTAATTTCCTTCCAGCTCAAAAACATACTGACTTCTAGGGTGCATAACATGCTTTTCTTTATAATTTATATTACAGTATCATAATTTCATTAAAAGTGGTCTAGATGACAGGAAAGAGAGTTCCACTCATTCAGGCTTATGCTAAGGGAGCGCATTTCCAGGAAATAAATAAGAATCTTGTGAGCGGCCAGAAACACAAGCTGAAATACAGCCAAGCCCCAAAGAGAGGAAACCCAAGGCTGCTTCCTGCCTCTGTCATGGGCCATGAGGGCCCCTCACAGCTTCTGCTCTTGTGAGCACATCTGACCCATTCTACCCCATCTCTAGCAGCCAGCTCTCCCTTTTAACACATACCAGGACTCCTGTTTTCTCAGAACCCCAGTTTGCAGGTGGCCCATAGTTACCACCTGGGCCCTGAGTCTGTGTGATGAAGTAAGCTCAGCTCCCATAGCCAATCCCCTCTCAATTTCCCAGCTCCAAAATCCAGGGAAAGAAATATGATTGGTGTAGCTCACCTATGGAGTCCGGCTTCATAGTATAGATCATTAGCAGTCTGTGATTGGCTGTCCTGGCGGGCAGGTAACCACCTCTGGTCCAATCAGGTGGGAGGGTAAGGTCATGTACTATAAAACATGGCCACTTAATTGTGGTGGGGCAGATTCTGTTAGTAAGGGTTAACATTAGACTGTATAGACCTGTGCTGTCAAATAAGACAATCACTGGTCATGTATAGAATTCGAATTCATATTAATTGGAATAAAATTTAAAAATCAGTTCCAGTTTACACTAGCCACATTTCCTGCTCAGTAGCTATATGTGTGTCTGGTAGCTACTACATTAAGGACATTCCCATCATTGGAGAAAGTTCTGTTGGACATCACTGACCTCCAGACAATAGAGCTATCTAGGGGAGTTATTAAATGTAGAAGATGATGTGAACAGAGAATTATTTTACTATCTTGTTTTCTATCTTGATGTCACAACTTAGATTCTTAGAGTCCTTGGAGAAGCATAACATAGGCCAAGCAGGTTAATTTTTCTCATGTACTAGATGCTTATTGAGGATCCTAAGGCAGCCACAGGGACATTCTATCAGCTTTCACTTTCTCAAACAGGAAGAGGCTATTTCCTGGGCTGTGGCCTGGGTCACTGATGCTGGATCAGCAAGATCTACAGAGACACAATGGGAAAAGTTAGAATATACATGTTTTAAATTCATGTGTCCCTTTCACATAAGAAACAAATAGAGTTAAAGCTGTGGGATTTGGTACCTATTCAAACAGGGGTTTCATCGTCTCCTCCATTAAGGTGACTCTCAAAAAGCAGATTGAAATAGGATGGTATAGGCACTGGAGGCACAGTATTCAGTCACGGCAGAATAAGAAAAGCAATAAATAGGTCAGGGCCCTATTGCCTCTACTGTATTTCCTCTTATTTTTTTGGCCAAAGCATAACCAGGGTACCATTCACTGAGTCCTGGGGGTGGTAGGGGTTATGGTGATATTCCTCACTAGCTGGTTCCCACGGAGTGCCTTTGCTCTATGACCTGCTGCTTCATCCTCGGGCCTGCCTTGGCTGCTGCCTGTTTACCAGCCTGGCTCTCCAGCCTCAAGTCTTTCCCAGGAACCCCTGTACATAGAGAAGACAGTTTCCCCTCAGAAGAACTAAAAAAATCACATGAGCCTGAACCTGCTAGGGGCTATCACTACACTATTTAAAGAGAACCTGAAGGAAGTGCATCAAATTGAGGCACGACAGAGAAAGAGGGGAGGGGGAGAGAGAGGGAGAGAAGGAGGAAGCAGTGAGTGGAGAGATGCGTTACAGTGGCTTCATTTGTACTCTTGGATTCACCGACGCTGGAGTGGCCCCGAGGACTTCCAGGTTATGTCAGCTAGGACATTTCCTTTTACTCGAAGGAGTATGAGCTAAGTTTCACTTGCAGCCAAAGGAATCTTCATTTCTCCACATCCTGAAGCCAGCTAATGACAGCAAGGAAAATGAAATAATTTACACTAAGTTATAAATTACTCATGGCTTAATATTTCCTACTTACTCCAAGATTAATTCAGGTTTTGGAAAGCACTCTGAAGGCTTGATGCCCTCTTTCTATATTGTTCCGTCTATACTATTTTGAAAGCTATTTCTCCCTCTCTTTCTCTTTCAATAGAGTTTAATTTTTAGAGCAGTTTTAGTTTTACAAAAAGGATGAGCAGAAAGTACAGAGTTTCCATATACTCCTCTCCCTGCTCTCCAGTTTCCCATAGTATTAACATCTAGTATTGCTGTGGTATATGTACTACAATCAGGCCATTATTGACATATTTTTATTAACTAAAGTTTATGGTTTACATTGAGGTTCACTCTCTGTGTTGTAATTTCTATGGGTTTTGATGAATGAATATTGTCATATATCCATTACAATATCATATAGAAAAGTTGTTCTGCCCTAAAAATTGCTTGTCCTCTGCTTATTCATCTCCTCCTCCCACACACCCCTAATCCCTGACAACCACTGATCTTTTTTACAGTCTCTATCTATAGTTTTGCCTTTTCTAGAATTGCATATGTTAGAATCATACAGTCTGCAGCCTTTTCAGATTGGCTTCTTTCACTTAGGAATATGCATTTAACATCCCTTCATGTCTTTTCGTGGTCTGATTACTCATTTCTTTGAATTGCTGAATAAGGACTCTATGACCTGCTTCTTCATCCTCAGGCCTGCCTTGGCTGCTGCTTTTTTACCAGCCTGGCTCTCCACCCTCATGTCTTTCCCAGGAACCCCTGTACATAGAGAAGACAATTTCCCCTCAGAAGAACTAAAAAAATCACATGAACCTGAACCTGCTAGGCACTCTCATGACACTATTTAAAGGAAACCTGATAGAGGTGCATCAAATTGAATTGCTGAATAAGGTTCCATTCCCTGGATGTACCACAGTTTATTTATCCATTCACCTACTGAAGGACATCTTGGTTGTTTCAATATGATGCAATTATGAATAAAGCTATAGATTGGATGATTCTATTATGCCCTGTATGCCCTGCCTGTCCTATTTTGAAAGCTGCTTTTCATTTTTCGAGAGCCACTCAGATGTCATGTGCCTAAAGAAGCCTTCTCAGCTCCTATGGAAGGTGTTCCTCACACCTCGCTCTCTTCCTTCCCTGTAAGAGCACCTCTTACACGATCTGTAGTCGCACTATCACATGGTTGTGTGGTTTCTTTGTGTCTGTTCCCCACCAGAGTGAATTCTTTCAGAATGTCTTACTCTCTAGTGAGTTACTTAACCTCCTTTTGCCTCAGTTTCCTTGTCTGTAAAATGAAGATAATTTTTATTGTGAGAATTAAAGAAGTATATATATACACATGCCCCATCTAGCATAAATGTATATATTCTAAATATACATATAGATTTAGGATAGTACCTGGCACACCGTATACACTATATAAATATTCTTTTCATTGCTATTAACCTTTGTACCCATAGCAACCAGCATGTAGATGCCACTTAATAAGTAAATTTTGGGCCTGGTGCGGTGCCTCATGCCTGTAATCCCAGCACTTTGGGAGGCTGAGGCAGGTGGATTGCCTGAGCTCAGGAGTTCATGACCAGCCTTGGCAACATGGTGAAATCCCATCTCTACTGAAATACAAAAAATTAGCCGAGTTTGGCGGCGCGCACCTGTAATCCCAGCTACTCAGGAGGTTGAGGCAGGAGAATTGCTTGAACCTGGGAGGTGGAGGTTGCAGCGAGCTGAGATTGTGCCACTGCACTCCAGCCTGGGTGACAGAGCATGACTCCATCTCAAAAAAATAAAATATATATATATATATATAAATACATACATACATATATACCTTTTGAACCAATAGTTTCCTTGTGGATGTTGGTTGATACCTGACTAGATGTGATTTATAATTTAAAATCATAATAACTATGCCAGAATATCAACACCTATTATTGTAGGGATTTTTCTCATGTGATTACTCAGCAATTTTAATGAAACCTGTAGACTTTGGGTGAAGCTGCTTCTGTGAGGAGGGCATGACCAGAGCTAATGTGGCCTGGAAGAGAGAAAGAAGTGGCGCATTTGCCACTTTCAGATCCACAAGCTTTACAGATCCAGAAGCTGCACTTCCCATTCCCCTGTCTTGATTCATTTCTATAGAATTGACACAAACTCAAAGGAAACAAACTCCAAAGGCGCTGGTGAGTAAACTAGAATGGCAACTCTAATTTCCAATGACGTCTGTAATTAGCAATGAGAGGAGGATGCTTAAACAACCCTGACCAGTACATTTATTTTCTATTCGTAGGAAAACTCGATGTAATAATCATAACCTCTATCTGTGGGCTTAACCCATTTCCTGGTTAGAGTAAAAAGGAGTGAAACTCACTGCCCGAGCAGTATTTCTGAGGCAAATTGGAAATGCGTTAAAGAGCTTTTACCAAATTTGTATACAACCGGTGCCATTTTTGTAAGGCATCTAGAGCACATGAGCGCTTCCTTTACCTTCTCCCCTTGCAGCAAGGAATCATGACAGTTGAGCCCTTGTCAGTGTCTGCACCCAAGACTCCAAGTGGAACATGGAAATATGTCTGAGTTCAACTAATCCAACCACCTCACATTTTTGATATGGTAAAACGGAGATGCCTACTTTTTAAAAAATAATTATTGTTTATTCTAAAAAAAAAAAAAAACAAGGGCCGGGCGCGGTGGCTCAAGCCTGTAATCCCAGCACTTTGGGAGGCCGAGATAGGCGGATCATGAGGTCAAGAGATCGAGACCATTCTGGCTAACACAGTGAAACCCCGTCTCTACAAAAAAAAAAAAATACAAAAAATACAAAAAATTAGCCGGGTGTGGTGGCGGCGCCTGTAGTCCCAGCTACTCGGGAGGCTGAGGCAGGAGAATGGCATGAACCCGGGAGGCGGAGCTTGCAGTGAGCCGAGATCGCGCCACTGCACTCCAGCCTGGGCGACAGAGCGAGACTCTGTCTCAAAAAAACAAAAAACAAAAAACAAAAAAACAAAACAAAACAGGATACATGTGCAGAATGTGCAGGTGTGTTACTTAGGTATACGTGTGCCATGGTGGTTTGCTGCACCTGTTGACCTGTCTTCTCAGTGCCCTCCCCTTATCCCCAACCCCGCAACAGGCCCTGGTGTGTGGTGTTCCCTCTCTGTGTACACGTGTGGAGATACTTACTTCTAAAGGTCACTGTGTATTAAATGAGGAAGGCATTTGAAGCACTGGAAGACAGACAGAGCCTGTCGTAACTTCACTGCCCACATTATTTGCTGGGGCAAGAAGGCCCTAGGATGAAAATTCAGCTCTTCCTGTTGAGTGTCGACTCCCAAATCCAGCTGGATTTCCTAACGTGCCCTAAGGCTTAAGCATAACCAGTTTTTCAAAAATTGAGTCAAAGATGAAAATTTTTTGAAACTGAAATTCCTTTGGGCAACAACTGTACTCGGGATTTAATTACTTTATAAATGAGCTTTGATCTTACAGTTTTGTGGCAGCCTTTCCACCACAACCACCCCCACCCACAGTTCTGCAGACTATGCCTAATTATCTTATCTTGCTAAGTCATTAAATATGCATTTGTTAAAGCCACTTTCCTCCTCCTTTCTCCCTACCCCAAGAGATTTTATCATAATTACTGATTTAGTTTCTTTCATTAGATGATGATTAGTTTGTGAATCTTTTGTTTTGCTGACATATCTATGTAGCTGGGTGGCCCTGGGAATTCTTCTGTGCCTGGATACCTGTTGTGGCCACCTTCCATTTTCCTTCCAAAGGAGAAAGTTAGTGCCTAGTAAGAGAGGTTCAAGCTATCCAGTTGGTTTAATCAAGCAGTTGCTGAACTGGTTAAACAATTAGTGTCTTAGCCTAGATTCCCCTGAGGTCAGAGACTGGAACAAAGACTTGTGAGCAGGTAGTTTGCACGTCAACGTATCAATGTGTAACACAAAAGTTTGCATGTTATCCAGGGAGTGGAGTGAGGGACCAGGGGGAGGGAAGCAGCAGGAGAGAGCGGCACTGCAAGAGGATGTTGCCAGGGCAGCCAGGGCTCCAGTGGGCAGGGGCTCCATCCCATGGCACTTTGTTTTATTTCTCCCCGCAACCCAACTTTACTGAGCTACAGTTGACTCAAAAAAGCGTATATATGTAAGGTGTACAAAGTGATGATTTGATATGGATACACATCGTGAAATGATTACCACAATCAAGCTAATAAGCACATCTCTTACCTTACATAACTAGCTACCATAAGATCTACTCTTTTAGTAAATTTGAAGCATACAGTACAATGTTTTGAATTATAGACATCTTAAACTAAATTTGGCCTTAGGCTACCTTCACATTTTGAGTCTATACATAACAGACTGCAACCTAACTTAGTGCCTGCACGAGTCTATTCTCACATTGTCATAAAGAACTACCCGTGACTGGGTAATTCATGAAGAAAAGAGGTTTAATTGATTCACAGTACTGCAGGCTGTACAGGGAACATGGCTGGGAGACCTTGGGAAATTCACAATCATGGCAGAAGGCGAAGGGGAAGCGAGCACATCCTCACATGTTGGAGTGGGAGGAAGAGAGAGCAGAAGGGGAAGGAATATACGCTTTCAAACAGCCAGATCTCAAGAGAACTCACTATCATGAGAACAGCAAGGGGAAACTGCCCCCATGATCCAATCACCTCCCACCAGCTCCCTCCCCCAACATAAAGGATTAAAATTTGACATGAGAATTGGGTGGAAACACAGAGCCAAACCATATCAGAACCTAAACTCACTGAAAGCCTGACTTAGGAGCATACTTTTGTAACAAGTAGCTGAGTCTCAGCCAATCACAGCAGCTGAGCTTAGTCAGTCAATCACAAGCAGCTAACCGATCGGACCATGTGGAAAAAAAGTAAATGCTGGCCTGGAACCAGTCCAGCTGTCTCTGGATCTCACTTCCATTTTCTGTCCAGAAATGCTGCGTGCCCACATTGAGGAGCTGAATCCTCTGAACCTGTTCTGGTTCTGAGGGCTGCCCAATTCTTGAATTGTCCTTTGCTCAATTAAACTCTGTTAAATTTAATGTGTTTGAGGTTTTTTAGATAACCAGAAGTCATTCATCTTATTAACTGAAAGTGTGTGCCCTTTGACCAACATCTCCCATGCCATTTTCTGAGAAGCCTTTCTGCATGCTCTGAACCATCCTTCCAGGGGAAGACAAGGGCAGAATTTACTCATTGGCTCTGGTTCCCCATCCATCAAGCATGGCTGCGTAGGATATGACTCTTCAGATTGCAGGTGTCTGTGCTCCAGGGGGGTCATCTCTGTCATCTCACACTGCAGCATCAGAGAAGCTCAGGGCATAAAACGAGAGATACATGGCACAGGCCAGGCAAGCTGGTAGAGGCTTGCATAGAAATACAGTCATGTGCTACATAACAACTGCTTCAGTCAACAAAACATGTATGATGGTGGTCCCACAAGATTTTCCTAGAGCTGGAGACTTCCTGTTGCTTAGTGACATCTTGATGATCCTGACCCTCTTTAGGCCTAGGCTAATGTGTGTGTATCTTCGTTTTTAATAAAAAAGTTTAAAAGACCCCGTCTCTACTAAAAATACAAAAAACTAGCCGGGCATGGTGGCGGGCGCCTGTAGTCCCAGCTACTTGGGAGGCTGAGGCGGGAGAATGGCGTGAACCCGGGGGGCGGAGCTTGCAGTGAGCCGAGATCGCGCCACTGCACTCCAGCCTGGGAGACACAGTGAGACTCCGTCTCAAAATAAAAAAAAAAAAAAAAAAAAAAAAAAGTTTAAAAGTAAACTAACATATAAAAACTTTAAAAAATAGGGTGAAAGTTGACCCTATGAATAGGGTCATTCTTGTCATACCCAACTATATCAGAGTTGAGGGACCAGGAGGAAAAACCACTCAGGGTACATAACGTTGCTCTAGAAATGATGTCATTCTCTGCAAGGAAACTGCCTGTTGTAACCCAAAACCAGCTTTACCTACAGGTGCTGAGATAACTTGCTGCAGCTGTAGGACTAATTTTGCCAACTGCCAATGCCCATCCATCGGAGCTTGCCAAAACCTTTCTAATACCAGTGAACTTTCTCTCAGGACCACACAAAATATCCCTCTTTTTTCTTTATAAAACCCCCAACCTTCTCTTTGTTCTTTGGACATACTAAAGGTTATCCAGACAAGCATATGTCTAACTGCATTTTTTTTTTTTTTTTTTAAAGAGACATGGTCTCACTCCATTGCTCAGGTTGGAGTGCAGCAGCCAGATAGATCATGGCTCACTGCAGCCTCAAATTCATGCGCTCAAACTATCCTCCTGCCTCAGGCTCCTGAGTAGTAGGATTACAGGCCATGCCACCTTGCCTGGCTTATTTTTTATTTTTATGTTTCTAGAGAGAGTTCTTGCTATGTTGCCCAGGCTGGTCTTCAGCTCCTGGCCTCAAGCGATCCTCCCACTTGAGCCTCCCAAAGCACTGAGATTACAGGCATCAGCCACCATGCCCAGCTCCTGAACTGCAATTCTTTCTTCCAAAATAAAAATTTAAATTTAGAGATTTATCTCTACAGTTTTATTTTGATGTCAGCAGTAGAAAAAAAGCTTATAGAATAAGGACATAAGAACAAAAAATATTGTTTTATATGGCTATACAACGTGTGTTTTAAGCTAAATGTTATTACTAAAGAGTCAAAACCTTAACAATTCAAGTTTATGAGGTAAAACAGTTTCAGTGAGCTAAGGTTAATTTATTTAAGAAAAATATTGTTCGCAAATTTAGTGTAGCCTAAGTATACAGTTGGCAACAGATGTGAATCTGAAAGAGCTAATCTTTCAAATGCATCCCAAGTGGCTAAATGAGCCTACGTTTAAAATAGAGCCAAGTGGCCATTTGTTAACTAGGGATCACGCAGGTACTGAGTTCCCTGAAAACCTGCACCTTTGTGTTATTGGGACCGGCAGAGTTCACCTAAACCAACCAATCACGGCTCACCTACCTTGGCCAATCAGAACTGAGCCGTATCACCCAATTAGGATTCAGCTGTATTGACCAATCAAAACTAAGCAAGTTTGGTCTTCTTTGTGTACGTGGACTTGATTGGAAGCCCGGGTGGGAACTTTTGTTATAAAACCAGGGCCTTGTTTTTTTTTTTTTTCCCTCGGGAACACCCCTTCGTTTTACGCTTAAGGCTGTAAACGCTTCGCTGGAATAGTTTCTTTTCTCCATGTGTTTTTCAGGGAACTTGAGTTCACAGTGTTTACAAAGTCTACAGTAGTGTATAGTAAGATTCCAGGCCTTCAGATTCACTCACTACTCACTCACTGACTCACCCAGAGCGACCTCCAGTCCTGTAAGCTCCATTCATGGTAAGTGCCCTAGACATGTGTACCGTTTTCTGTCTTCTGTACTGTATGTATTTTTTTTACTATACCTTTTCTATGTTTAGATACACAAATACTTACCATTGTGTTACAGTTGCCTACAGCATTTGGTACAGTAACATGCGGCTGGGGTTTGTAGCCTCATGGCTAAATGGCTATACATCTAAGCTGGGTGTGCTGCAAGCCACAGCATCTGCGTTTGTTGGCACGGCGGTGACATCGCCTAAGGACTCGTTTCCCAGAACGTATTAAGTTATGGATGACTGCATAGCGATGAGAAGAGGGCACTGGAAATACAATCGACGTATATACTATCAGCCCTTTTTATTTTCTATTATTTCGCAAGTGGTGCAGCCCTTCCTTAGGTCCTCTGATTACTCATTTCCAGCTGAAGTTTGGGAAGATAACAAGGGATTCCCCACACTGTTTAATGCTGCTCTGGGTGTTATCAGTGATTTCAAAGAACACTGTAAAATTTTCCAAAATCATTTGAACCTGCTTTCTAAAGTCTGTGGCACACATTTGAACCATTAAGAGGAGTCATCAGTTGTGGAGGAATGTATGTCTCATTAAGGCTAACAGTGGTGAGACGTCCCTCTCATAAAGCATTAGGGAAGTTGGCTTAAACCACAATACTCATTTTGCCACCGTTCCGTGGAAGCAAGTGACTGAAACTTCAGCCATTGACTCTGAATGCCCTTAACGGTAGGAAGCTGGATGATTTCAAATCCTGGGTAAGGGAGGTAGTGAAGGAGTGCTTTCTACAAAACAGAATGTTGGCCAGGCATGTGGCTTATGCCTGTAATCTTAGCACTTTGGGAGGCCAAGGCGGGCGGATCACTTGAGGTCAGGAGTTTGAGACCAGCCTGGTCAACATGGTGAAACCCCGTCTTTACTAAAAGTTAGCTGGGCGTAATGGCTACCGGCTACTTGGGGAGGCTGAGGCAAGAGAATCACTTGAATCTGGGAGGTGGAGGTTGCAGTGGGCTGAGATCATGCCACTGCATTGCAGCTGGGACGACAAGGCAAGACTCTATCGCAAACAAACAAAAAAACCAGAATGTATTTGGGAAAATAATTTCCTTTGGCAATGTAGGAAATTATGGCAAGCTTCTGAAGTGGCTTGACTGTGATTCAACCGAGCATTTTCAAATCTTTTCAGTGTAACAAAAGTAATTTAGAGTCTAAATTTAAATGTGAAAAGTCCTAGAGGGCAGGCAGTTGATTTATATACTTATCACATTGTGGCTAATCATGTACTTGAAAAGCAAGAGAAAATTACACTAAGTAAGACAGGCAAGTATGTAAAGGCCAGGGTGTCTTCAGAAATCAATTACTTGACTCTGGTTAAAAATCACACCGATGCTAACAGACAGGAGAAGGTTCATATTCCGATGTAGAGAAAACATGACCTTCACCATCTGAGCTAAGGAAAGAGCACTGTGTATTGACCAGAGGCAAAACAATCCTCTAGCCTGGAAGAAATGGGAGCTAGTAACCTAATAAACTATGGGCACATGGTTGTGGTTCCATCAGCCTGTGATTTCTCTCCCTCTGAGGATGTTTTTAGGAAGAGTGCGACATATTAGGACGATGTCATGGGGTATTAGCTTCAAATGATTCAGTCTACCGCCATAAAAAAGTTCAAATGTATTGCAATTTCTGGAGGAGAATAAGCTTTATAGTATCTCTCTATGCTGTTTCTAATATAAGACAATGACAACTTGGTTGAAGTTGACGTTCCAGATAATGCTGTGTGGTGGTGGTGGGGGTGTAAGAAAGAGGCAGAGGGGTTATTCACTGAACGGATGTTTCAGTGAGGCAGGTGGCATGCATTGAAGACACAAGGTTGGAGGTAGAACGGAAATTAGAAAGGAACCTTTGTGAGACTAATGCTCTTTAAATAGTACAAGAAGCAAAGTCAGAAGGTAAAGTGTTGATGGAGGATAACCAAGGTCAAAACGTTAAGAAACAATGGCAATTGAGAAAGTTTACCTTAGAGGCTGGAAGCAATATATTGACAAGAAGGTTATGCTGAAGGGACATTTGTGTGAATGAGGGATTTAACTGCAAGCTGTGGATATATTTGGCTGCAACTCAATAAAAATGATTATGGATAAGAAAAGAAAGACATGATTTTATTCCCTGAGTTTTTTAATATTGGCAGTTCTTGAGTTGAAGATGTGGCAAAAGTTTAGGATAAGCCTGACAGAAACAAGAAAAGATGCAGGGAGGGAAAGTGCTTTGGGATGCATCTAAAGAGAAAAGCAGCCTACCAACATCTTTATTTATTATTATTATTTTTTGAGATAGAGTCTTGCTCTGTTGCCCAGGCTGGAGTGCAGTGGCATGATCTCGGCTCATTGCAACCTCTGTCTCCAAGGTTCAAGCAATTCTCCTGCCTCAGCCTCTTGAGTAACTGGGATTACAGGTGCCTGCCACCACGTCCAGCTGATTTTTTGTATCACCATTTGTATCAACATGATGCAGTTTCACCATGTTGGCCAGGCTGGTCTCGAATGCCTGACCTCAAGGGATCCACCCGCCTCGGCCTCCCGAAGTTCTGGGATTACAGGCATGAGCCACAGCTAACATCTTTAAACTGTGATCCATTTTCTTCTTTACATTCTCATAAGGGAGATTTTAAAAATAATTGCTTCATAATTGATTTGGGTTCATTAGGTGGAAGACATGCAAATAATATAGAAGAGAAATTCCAGTTAAGGAACAAAAGAGAAGCTTTTAGAGGTTATCTGTTTCCAGTAAGCAAGTAAAATGATAAATGAATAGAAAAGACTATAAACTTTATGTGCCAAAGAAAGTGTCATCCCGAACACACACAATTTATTACAAGCCCATTGTGAAGATAGCTAGGATGTAATCTCAAACCGTAACCACAATTGGAGTTTGCAAAATTTTTAAATACTAAAACAACTAAAAGCACCAACGAGAATCAATGTGTTTGATTTACCATGTTTGAAACATGGATACAAACTACTAAAAAGTATGGCAAAGACTGATATTTACCAAGCATTGTTCACGTACATACTAATATTGGTGGCTTTATCATTTAATTCTCATGACAATGCAATGAGGTAAGACAATATCATCATTCTACAGAGGTGGAAACTGAGGTTTAAATGGGTTAGGAAATGTGCCATATTCTGTTGACTCCTGTGTCCAAAGTACCCAGCCTAGTGTCCAATAGAAAGGTATTTAGTAACTCTCTGCTAAATGAATAAATGAAGTAGTGATACCTAGAGTCACACCTGAAATGCCTAATGCCAAATCTTTGAGGTCTCTGCTCTATTGCTTATTACTAATACGACTTAGATGTAGTTTGAAATGTGAGTATCATAACATTAACAATCTTCAGCTGCCACCAAGACAAGCCACCTCCTTTCTTCAGTGCTTTGATGGATAATCAAATGGAATATCTACCAAAATAATCCAAACACCTATGGAGAGAGTAGACAAAACTTGCAATTTAGCCCTTCCCTCTTTTTCCAACCAAAAATTAGTATCTAACTTCAAGATAGGCTTAACAAATTAGAGGAAATATATTTTAATGAAGTAGCTGCAAACCCTCAAATTTATGAATAAACTCCAAGGTATTTAACATTCGAGCAGTCAACACAGTGCTGATCTTTATTTTTATTTTTAGGGCAAAAGGGTGGGGGAGAAAATTGTGCTTACAGGAGATGAGTGAATGAAGTCACTTCAGGAACGTTTTAAAATATGAGCTGAGAAACAATAAAATCAGAGTTGTGGCAAGGAGATATCCTGTCCATATTCATTTACGCATCTCCTTCAAGTAAGCAGTCAACTTGTCTCAATGTGGTGCAACATGGTTGTATAATAATTAGGAACAGAGAATGCCAATAGAAACTGGAGGTGATAGCAAAGCAGCCTCACATGTGCTCCACTGGTGCCCTCTTCTGTCCTCTGTAGTGATCCCTACAGAGACCTCTAGCCTGAACCCACTGTGCTGATGCATGCTGTCTATCTTTAGCTCTGTCGAAGTGCTTTTCCCTGGTGGATAATGCCTTTTCACATGGTGTTAATTAGATTGCAAAGCTCCTCTACCAACACTGAAACAACTTCAGTAGAATGCAGAATTCCAAGAGAACCCTGACCCAGTTTATATGGTTGTGTCTTTATAAGGAAAAGCCCCAAGATACTTAGGAGTTAATCCACAGCCTCATGCAGATTAAACCAAGGCCAATCCAATGGATAGTGCCTTGCAAGACAGCCAAAACACCAGTCTTCCGGAAAACACATTTGTAAGATAGAGCTTGAAATTCTACTCGCATCACAAACTCAAATGGCAAGTCATTTGTTCCTTTAATATATATTGAGCATGTATAACTTATTGAAAATTATTCTAAACATTGCTGGATACAAGCAGAATAAAGCACTAACATTGACCTTCAGGAGTTCACCTTCTTATAAAAAAGGTTTGCTCAAAAAAACTTTCTGGCTGGGTGCAGTGACTCAGGCTTGTAATCCCAGCACTTTGAGAGGCCAAGGCGGGTGGATCATCTGAGGTCAGGAATTCGTGACCAGCCTGGCAAACATGGTGAAACCACATCTATACTAAAAATACAAAAATTAGCTGGGTGTGGCATTGCACACCTGTAATCCCAGCTACTCAGGAGGCTGAAGCAGGAGAATCGTTTGAACCCAGGAGGTGGAGGTTGCAGTGAGCCAAGATCATGCCACTGTACACCAGCCTGGGCAATGGAGCAAGACTCCATCTCAAAAAAAAAAAAAAAAAAAAAAACTTTAATTAAAGTAATATTTAAAAATCTATACAAAGTACCTTAGAGAGGGAATTTGTTCCTCGTGGAATGGTAGCTAACAGCCCTGATCATCCTTCCCAGGGAAAACAAAAATACTAAAAATATAAAAAGCAACTTTGGCTTAAGTAATCATTTTTATTAAAGTCTAATATACATACAGAAACATGTGCACATAATGGCATAGTCAGGTTATCACAAATGAACACACCTGTATAGCAACCACTCAAATCAACAAATGTAACCCTACTGGCATTTCAAAAGCCAGCCTGTTCTCCATGCTTCTTCTAGTCACAAACCCCTCCTTCCACCAAGTTGACTTTAAAGGTAATTTTTGCCTGTTGGGAATCACACAATATTTCTTTTCTTACGTCTGACTTCTTTCGCTCCACTGTGACACTCATCCATGTTGTTTTATGTGCGGTCGTTTGGTTTTTATTGGTGTATAGCATTCTATTGTATGAATACAGCACATGAAAAGAATTTACTTGTCTGCTCAATTGTAGGATGTTTTCCTGTGGTGTTTAGCTATTATGGATAACACACCTATGAAAATTATTACATGCATCTTTTGTTGTACCTATATATACTTGGGTATATCTACCTAATGGTGGAATTTCTGGATCACATGGCATCTAAAGGATCACCTTCAGTAGGCACTACCACACAGAACTATCAACTTATTAAAAACCCTTGATGCATTGGCAAGAAAGTAAGAAGAAGTTGAGGTTAAAAAAATGTTCCCTTCCCCTTCCTCTCTCTCATCCTCTCTCCCTTTCCTCTTCATAATTCAACCTAAAAACCATTAGGTGGGGTGTCTAGGTGAGGAGGAGGAGGCAATGGTAGTGGCCCAATGTGGGGTATAGGAACCCCAGAGGAGTGAGGAGGGCATCCCCCACTGGGGGAGCGAGAGTGAAGGTGTGGGCAACCCAATGAGGGCTGCTGAGTGAGCAGCAGGGTGTCTGCCCCAGAAGGGGGTCGTGGCAGTCGTAACTGGCTGTGAGGCAGCTGCTTAGATGAGAGCAACCCAGCGCAGGTGAGGGGTCAGAGACTGAAGTGAGGAAACTATTCAAATAGAGGATGGTGTGGCTATCGGAGATTAGTTACACAGAAGGACTATTGGCTCAAAAAGTAAATCTACTGAGGAGAAAAGGGATCCAGGTTTCTAACTGTTGGAGAAGGGAGTTACAGGTTTGAAAATGGAGAAAGTGGAATGGACTCTGTGGTGTCAGATTGGAGTTGGAGGGGTCAGTGTGAATCCATGGTTTTTAATATATAGAGATAAATATAGATAGAACTGTGCATTTTATATTCTTGAGCTTTGTCTGCTATGAATGAACATTGTTTTGCTTCTTTCTTCTCCATCCAGAAGCCTTTTATTTATTTTTTTTTTCCTTGCCTAATTTTCTTGGCTAGGAGATCTAGTATGAAGTTGAATAGAGGTAGCTAGAGCAGACATTTTTGTTTTGTTCTTAGAGTTAGGGGGAAAGCATTCAGTCTTTCACCATTTAAGTGTGATGTTAGTTGGGGGATATTTGTAGATGCTATTATCAGATTGAAGTTCTTCTCTGTTTCTTATTTGTTGAGTTTTTATTATCAAAGAGTATTGGATTTTGTTAACCTTTTTTGACATGTGTGATATTGTAAAATGTACATTTGGTCTTCAACCTCATTTCCTGTTTCCCGATATACAACTCATAAAACCCTTAGAATCATCAAAGTGATGACTTTTTGTATGCTAATGACTGACTGTTGGCTGGCAGCCCCTAGGTAGCTCCAACTGGGACTGGTCACTGGAAAGACCAAGGCATGAGTAGAAGGTTGGGACTTTTAGCCTCACTGGCCAACAGGAGGGGGGAAGAAGGCTAAAAGTTAAGTTGATCGCTAGTGGCCAATGATTAATCAGTTGTGCCTATGTAATGAAGCCTCCATAAAAGCCCAAAATGACAGAGTTTGGAGGAGCTTCAAGAAAGCTGAATATTTGGAGCTTCTTGGAGGGTGGAGTGCCCAAAAAGGCCGTGGAAGCTCCACAACCCTTCCTCCATACCTTGCCCTATGCATCTCTTCATCTGTATCCTTTGTAATATCCTTTATCATAAACCAGTACATTGAAGTGTTTCCTTGAGTTCCATGAGCCACTCAGCAAATTAGTCAAAACTGAAGAGGGTTCCAGGCGCAGTGGCTCACACCTGTAATCCCAGCACTTTGGGAGGCCGAGGCGGGCAGATCACAAGAACAGGAGATCAAGACCTTCCTGGCCAACATGGTGAAACCCTCCTCTCTACTAAAAATACAAAAATTAACTGGGCATGGTGGTGTGCACCTGTAGTCCCAGCTTCTTGAGAAGCTGAGGCCAGAAAATCGCTTGAACCTGGGAGGCAGAGGTTGCAGTGAGCAGACATCACACCACTGCACTCCAGCCTGGCGACAGAGCGAGACTTTATCTCAAGGAAAAAAAAAAAAAAAAAAAAAAAAAACATGAAGAGGGAGTTCTGGGAACCCCAACTTGAAGCCAGTTGATCAGAAGTTCTGTAGACCCAGACTCAGAACTGGTATCTGTCGAAGGGTACAGTTTTGGGGACTGAGCCCTCAACCTGTGGGATCTCACACTATTTCCACATAGATAATGTCAGACTCGAATTGGAGGACACCCAGCGGCAGTCTGCTGCAGAATTGATTGCTTGCTTGTTGGTCGAGAGCAACCCCACACATTTGGTCACAGAAGTCTTCTGTGTTGATCTGTTGTTTTGCATAGAATAGGAAAAAGCACTTTGAGTGCGTTTTTCTTCACAACAATCTATTGAGATCATGCTTGGGTGTATGGATGCTCCATTTATGTTTTAAATAAAGTTCCCATTTGCAGTCTTTTTTCTGCATTTGGGGTAGTTTTATTGCTGTTTCTTCAAGTTCACTAGCCTTGTCTTACGCAGTCTAAACTTCTGTAAATTCTCTCTCGTGTATTTTTCACCTCAGACCCTATATTGCTATATTGTTGTGCCTCTACTAATGTTAGTTCCTCTGTTGCTATCATAACAAATCCCCACAAATTTGGCATCTTAAATCAACAGTCTAATCCCAGCACTCTGGGAGGCTGAGGTGGGTGAATCATGAGGTCAGGAGTTCGAGACCAGCCTGGCCAAGATGGTGAAACCCCATCTCTACTAAAAATACAAAAATTAGCCAGGCGTGGTGGTGGGTACCTGTAATCCCAGCTGCTCAGGAGGCTGAGGCAGGAGTTACCTGAACCTGAGAGGCAGAGGTTGCAGTGAGCTGAGATCGCACCACTGCACTCCAGTCTGGGCGGCAGAGTGAGACTCTGTCTCAAACAAAACAAAACAAACAAAAAACAACAATCAATCATTTATTAAACAAAAACATTTATTGTCTCATAGATTGGTAGGTCAGCATTCTGGACCCAGAGTGACAGCTGGTTCTGTGATTTTTGTTTTACAAGCTTGGACTCAAGGAATGGCAGGACTGTGCTCCTTTTTGAGGCTCTGGGGATAAACGCACTTCCAACTCATTCAGGACATTGGCAGAATTTTAGTTCCATGCAACTTCACAGGTTTCTACTTCCTTGCTGGTTATTGGCCAGGGTCATTCTCAGCTTCTAGAGGCCACCCGATTCTCTGTCTTCTGACTCCCTTCCTCCATCTCCAAAGCCAACAATGGCTCCAGTTCTTTTTACACTTTGACTCTCTAACATCTGCTCTGACTTTTTTTTTTTTCTTTCCCTGCGTTTAGCCTGAGAAAGCTCTTGTAGGTGCTTCCTTTCCTGGCCTCAGGTAGTTTCCCTATGTGCTTCTGGGGCCAGTACTCAGCTGAAGACTGGAGGGGGACCCTGGACCCATCATAGGGGTCTGTCTCCATTTCTCCTCCCTGGTTCTTTCCCCCATAGAACTCTAACCACCTTGGCATCCCCAGACTCCCGGCAACACCTCTTTAACTTAGGGTATTATTGCTGTTGTAATTGTTTCATGTAAGAGAAATTAATGGGCATGAATAACCTATTTATATTAATTTCAAATCAAGATAGTAAAAATTTACATTCTTCTAGAGAATTCGGTGATATCAAAGAATATATCTTTGAACATCGGTTTGAGGAAGCAGTGACCTATATGAAGAAATCCAGAATCTTCAGGTCTGATATGGGTTGAACTGTGTCCTTCTAACAGAAGGTATGTTGGTGCCCTAGCCCCCAGTACGTACCTCAGAATGTGGCTTTTTTTTTGGAGATGGGGTCTTCACAGAGGTAATCAAGTTAAAATGAGGTTATTTGGGTGGGCTCTAATCCAATATGACTGGTGGCCTTACAATAAAGAGGAAACACGGACACAGGCACATAGAGAGGGAGAATGACAATACCACATGGAGATGAGGGCTGGGATCTACAAGCCAAGTAATGCCAAAAACTGCCAGTGAGCCACCAAAAGAGAGGAAAGAGGCATGGAACAGATGCCCCCTCACAGCCTCAGGAAGAATCGATACTACCAACACCTTGATTTCAGACTCTTAGCCTCTAGAACTGTGAATAAAGAAACTGTGAAACCACATGTTAATGGTAGTGACAGAAAATAACATGAATAAACTGGGCACTCAACATGTTTCTAAATCAACAAGCTATAAAGATATCAGTTTTCTAAAATGTATTGATAATTTTAACAAGAATATTACCGACACCACGATGGAAATCTTTTGGAACGTCACAAAACGATTTAAAGTGTTATCTGAAAAGAAGAGCAGTAGAAAAGTCAGGAGGTTTTCTTGGTGAGAGGATGATGGATGGAGAATTTGATGTATTATATATTAAAACACATTATGAAATTTTAATTACTTAAAGGCATGGTCCTAATGTATCTGTTCAAACACACCTTTATTGCAAGTAATAACTCAGTTCAAACTAGCTTAAGCTATCATGAAAATGTTTTTTAAAAATTGTTATTTTAGGTTCATGAGGTACATGTGAAGATTTGTTAGATAGTTAAACTCATGTCATAGGGGTTTGTTGTACAGATTATTCTGTCACCCAGGTATTAAACCCAGCACCCAATAATTATCTTTTCTGCCCCTCTCCCTCCTCCCACCTTCCACCCTCAAGTAAACCCCAGGGTCTGCTGTTTCCTTCTTTGTGTTCATGAGTTCTCATCATTTAGCTCCCACTTATAGGTGAGAACATGCAGCATTTGGTTTTCTGTTCCTGCATTAATTGCTAAGGATAGTAGCCTCCAGCTCTATCCATGTTCCTGCAAAAGACATGATCTCATTCTTATGACACATAGTAGTCCGTGGTGTATATGTACCACATTTTCTTTATCCAGTCTACCATTGATGGGCATTTAGGTTGATTCCATGTCTTTTCTATTGTGAATGGTGCTGCAGTGAACATTCGCATGTATGTGTCTTTATGGTAGAATGGTTTCTATTCCTCTGGGTGTATAATTTATATTCCTCTGGGTATCTACCTAGTAATGGCATTGCTGGGTCAAATGGTAGTTCTGCTTTTTTCTCCTTGAGGAATCGCCCTACTGCTTTCCACAATGGTTGAACTAATTTATACTCCCACTAACGGTGCATAAGCATTCCTTTATCTCTGCACCCTTGCCAGCATCTATTTTTTTTTTGACTTTTCAGTAATGGTGTGAGATGATATCTCATTGTGGTTTTGATTTGCATTTCTGTCATCAGTGATGTTGAGCTTTTCTCATATTCTTGTTGGCTCCATGTATGTCTTCTTTTGAAAAGTGTCTTCGTGTACCTTGCACACTTTTTAATGGGGTTGTTTTTCTCTTGTAAATGTAAACTCTATAGATGCTGGATACTAGACCTTTTATAGATGCATAGTTTGCAAAATTTTTCTCCCATTCTGTAGGTTGTCTGTTCACTCTACTGATAATTTCCTTTGCTGTGCAGAAGCTCTTTAGTTTAATTAGATCCCATTTGTCAATGTTTACTTTTGCTGCCATTGCTTTTAGTGTCTTTGTCATGAAATCTTTGTTCATTCCTATGTCCAGAATAGCATTGCCTAAGCTGTCTTCCAGGGTTTCTCTAGTTTTAGGTTTTACATTTAAATCTTTAACCTTGAGTTAATTTTTGTATGTGGTTTAAGGAAGGGGTCTAGTTTCAGTCTTCTGCATATGGCTAGCCAGTTATCCCAGCACCATTTATTGAATAGGGAATCCTTCCCCTGTTGCTTGTTTTTGTCAGGTTTGTCAAAGATCAGATAGGTATAAGTGTATGGCCTTATTTCTGGGTTCTTTACTCTGTTCCATTGGTGTGTCTATTTTTGTATCAGTACCATGCTGTTGGTTACTGTAGCCCTATTTGTATAGTTAGAAGTTGGGTAGCATGATGCCACCAGCTTTTTTTTTTTTTCTTTTTTGAGACAGAGTCTCACTCTGTCATTCAGGCTGGAATGCAATGGCATGATCACGGCCCCCTGCAACCTCTGCCTCTTGGGTTCAAGCAATTCTCCTGCCTCCGCCTCCCTAGTAGCTGGAATTATAGGCACCCGCCACCATGCCTGTATTTTTAGTAGAGATGGGCCTCCCAAAGTGCTGGGATTACAGGTGTGAGCCACCGTGCTCAGCTTCTTTTTTCTTTTTGCTTAGGGTTACCCTTGGCTATTTGAGCTCTTTTATTTTATTCCATATGCATTTTAAAATATTTTTTCTAGTTCTGTGAAGAATGTCATTGGTAGTTTAATAGGACTAGCACTGAATCTATAATGCTGCTTTGGGCAGTATGGTCATTTTAGCAATATTGATTCTTCCTATCCATGAGCATGGGATGTTTTACTATTGTTTGTGTCATCTCTGATGTCTTTAAGCAGTGTTTTTGTTGTTGTTGTTGTTGTATGTTTGTTTGTTTGAGATGGAGTCTTGCTCAGTCACCTAGGCTGGAGTACAGTGGCATGATCTCGGTTCACTGCAGCCTCTGCCTACCAGGTTGAAGCCATTCTCCTGGCTCAGCCTCTCGAGTGGCTGGGACTACAGATGCACGTTACCATGACTGGCTAATTGTATTTTTAGTAGAGATGGGGTTTCACCATGTAGGCCAGGCTGGTCTTGAACTCCTGCCTTCAGGTGATCCACCCACCCTGGCATCCCAAAGTGCTGGGATTACAGGCATGAGCCACTGCACCTGGCCTAAGCAGTGTTTTGTAGCTCTCCTTGTAGAGATCTTTTGCCCCCGTAGGTCTCCTTTTAGAGATTTTTTGCCCCATCCCTGGTTAGCTGTATTCTGAAGTATTTTATATTTGGATATGTGTATGGTAATTGTGAATGGGATTGAATTCCTGATTTGGCTCTCCACTTGACTGTTATTGGTGTATAGATATGTTAGTAATTTTTACACATTGATTTTGTACCCTGAGACTTTGCTAAAGTTGTTTATCAGATTAAGGAGCCTGTGGGCTGAGACTATGGGGTTTTCTAGATATAGAATCATGTCATTTGCAAACGAGGATATTTGACTTCCTCTCTTCTATGTGGATGCCCTTCATTTCTTTCTCTGGCATGATTGCCCTGGCCAGGACTTTCACTACTGTTTAATAGGAGTGGTGAGAGAGGGCATCCTTGTCTTGTGCTTGTTTTCAAGGGGAATGCTTCCAGATTTTGCCCATTCAGTATGATTTTGGCTGTGAGTTTGTTATAGATGGCTCTTACCATTTTGAGGTATGCTCCTTCAATACCTAGTTTATTGAGAGTTTCTAACATGAAGGGTGTTGATTTTATTGGAAGTCTTTTATGCACCTATTGAAGTAATAAGTGATTTTTGTCTTTAGTTCAGTTTATGTGATGAATTGCATTTATTTGTGTATGTTGAACCAACCTTGCATCCCAGGGATAAAGCCTACTTGATTGTGGTAGATAAGCTTTTTGATGTGCTGCTGGATTCAGTTTGCCAGTATTTTGTTGAGAATTTTTGCATCCATGTTCATTAAATATATTGGCTGAAGTTTTCTTTGTTGTATCTTGGCCAGGTTTTGGTATCACGATGATGCTGGTCTCACAGAATGAGTTAGAGATAAGTCGCTTCTCGTCAATTCTTTGGAATAGTTTCAGCAAGAATTGTACCAGGTCTTCTTTGTACATCTGGAAGTATTCAGCTATGAATCTGTCTGGTCCTGGGCTTTGGTGGGTAGCCTATTCATTACTGGCTCAATTTCACAGCTTACTATTGGTCTGTTCAGGGATTCCATTTCTTTCTGGTTGAGTCTTGGAAGGGTGTTTGTGTCCAGAAATTTATCCATTTCATCTAGATGTTCTAGTTCTTTTGCACAGAGGTGTTAATATTCTCTGATGGTTTGTATTTCTGTGGGGTCAGTGGTAATATCCCCCTTGTTGTTGTTGATTGTGTTTATTTGAATCTTCTCTCTTTTCTTCTTTATTAGTCTAGCTAGTGGTCAATTTTATTTTTTCAGAAAACCAGCTCCTGGATTTGTTGATCTCAATGTGTGCGTGTGTGCGTGCGTGTATGCACGCGCATGCCTATGTCCTTCAATTCAGCTCTGATTTTGGTTATTTCTTGTCTTCTGCTATCTTTGGGATTTGTTTGATCTTGGCTCTCTAGTTCTTCTAGTTGTGATGTTAGGTTGTTAACTTGATCTTTCTAACTTTTTGATGTGGACATTTAGTTCTATAAATTTTCCTCTTAACACTGCCTTAACTGTGTCCCAGAGATTCTGGGATGTTTTATCTTTGTCTCATTGGTTTCAAAAAACTTCTTGATTTCTGCCTTAATTTCATTATTTACCCAAAAGCCATTCAAGAGCAGGTTATTCAATTTCCCTGTGATTGTATGGTTTTGAGTGAATTTCTTAGTCTTGATTTCTAATTAGATTGTGCTGTGGTCTGAGAGATTGTTATTTTAATTATTTTGCATTTGCTGAGGGGTGTTTTACTTCTGGTTGTGTGACGGATTTTTACAGGATGTGCCATGTGGTGATGAGGAGAATGTCTATTCTGTTGTTTTGGCTTGGAGAATTCTGCAGATATCTATCAGGTCAGTTTGATCCACTGCTGAGTTCAGGTCCTGAATGTCTTTGTTAATTTTCTGTTTTGATTATCTAATATTGTCAATGGGGTGTTAAAGCCTCCCACAACTATTGTGTGGGAGTCTTAAGTCTCTTTGTAAGTCTCAAAGAACTTGCTTTATGAATCTGGGCGCTCCTGTGTTGGGTACATATATATTTAGGACAGTTAGATCTTCTTGTTGAATGGAACCCTTTACCATGTGTAATGGCCTTTTTTGTTTGTTTGTTTGTTTTGTTTTTTATCTTTGTTGCTTTAAAGTCCATCATTTTGTCTGAAACTAGAATTGAAACCCCTGCTTTTTGCTTTTCATTTGCTTGGTAGGTTTTTCTCCATCCCTTTTTTTTAAGCCTATGTGTGTCATTGCATATGGGATGGGTCTCTTGAGGACAGCATGCCAATGGGTCTTGGTTCTTTATTCAGCTTGCCACTATGTGTCTTTTAACTGGGGGATTCAGCCCATTTACATTCAAGGTATTGGTAGGTGTGGATTTGATCATGTCTTCATGATGTTAGCTGGTTATTTTGCAGACTTGCTTAAGTGATTGCTTTATAGTGCTACTTGTCTGTGTACTTCAGTGTGGTTTTTGTGGTGGCTGGTAATGGTCTTTCTTTTCCATATTTAGTGCTTCCTTCAAGGGTTCTTATAAGGCAGGTCTGGTGATAACAAATTTCCTCAGCATTTCCTGTCTGAAAAAGATCTTATTTCTCCTTCGCTTATGAACCTTAGTTTAGTTAGATATGAATTTCTGGGTGGGAATTTCTTTCCTTTAAGAATGTTGAATATTGCCCCCAGTCTCTTCTGGCTTGTAGGGTTTCTGCTGAGCGGTCCCCTATTAGTGTAATGGGCTTCTTTTTGTTGGTGACCTAACATTTCTCTCTAGCTGCCTTTAACATTTTTTTCACTCCTACCTTGGAGAATCTGATGATTTTGTGTCTTGGGGATGATCTCCTTGTGAAATATCTTACTGGGGTTTTCTGCATTTCCTGATTTTGAATGTTGGCCTCTCTACCTAGGTTGGGGAAGTTCTCTTGCATCATATACTGAAATACGTTTTCCAAGTTGGTTCTATTCCCCTCATCTCTTCCAGGGACACCAATGAGTCATAGATTTAGTCTCTTTACATAATCCCATATTTCTTGGAGATTTTGTTCATTCCTTTTTATTTTTTCTCTCTTCTTGTGTGACTGTCTTATTTCAGAAAGCCAGTTTTCAAGCTCAGATTCTTTCCTCCATTTGGGCTATGCTGCTATTAATACTCGCAATTGTTATGAAATTCTTGTAGTGTGTTTTTTCAGCTCTATCAGGTCAGTAACATTCTTTTCTATACTGACTATTTTGTCTGTCAACTTCTGCACTGTTTTATGATCTTTAGCTTCCTTGGGTTGGGTTTCAGCATACTCTTATAGCTCAATAATATTCCTTTCACTCCATATTCTGAATTCTAGTTCGGTCATTTCAGCCATCTCAGCCTACTTCAGAGCTTTTGCTGGAAAAGTCATGTGGTTGTCTGGAAGAAAGAAGCCACTCTGGCTTTTTGAATTGTCAGGATTCTTGTACTGATTCATTCTCATTTTGTGGGCTTATCTACCTTCAGTCTTTGAGGTTGCTGACCTATGGATGGTTTTTTTTTCTTTTATTCCCTCTCATGAGTTTGAGGATTTGATTGTGGTATAATAAGGTGGATTTGGCCAACTGGCTTCATTTCTGGAAGATTTTTAGGGTGCCAGCACTCAGCTCCCAACTACTAAACTGCTGTACCTTATCTCTGGGGGACTTGTATTGGGGCCCAAGATTGTTCTCTGGCTCCTTGGAGTTAGAAATCCTCTGTGCTTGGGGGGCCAAGGTGCTCCTAGACCACTGATCACTATACTCTGAAGGGTGTTGTCAGTCAAAATGTTTCATAGTATGGTGACAGCAGAATCTATCCTTGTAGCAGCAGTTGCCATACTCGTGGGTGCCAGGGTGCTGGCGGGTTCTGGGGTGCCTGCCTCCCTGCAGGCACTCACCAGAGTGGTGGAGGCAACCCAGTTGGGGGGGCCTCTGTGGGCAACTATGTGTGCAGTGGCAGTAGAAGTGGTCTTAGCTCAGGGGGAGGGCGCTGGTGGACCCAAGTCTGGGCGGCCCCTCTGTGCCCTGCAAACAGCAGTAGTTGCTCAGGGATCTGGGAGGATCTGCTGTTCTCTGCACCGTGTTAGCACAATGGTAAGGTGATGATGGGACTGGCTGGCTCTATGCCCACCAAAGCTTCATCTGCAACGGCAGATGATGAAGGTGGGAGGGCAGACTGCACTCCTGTGTGCTTGGCAGGGCAAGGAAGGCAAAACCTGCCCACAAAGACATGTACCAGCAAGGAGATGTGAGAAGTTGCCTTGGGCCTAGGGGAAGCCGCAGTGTGGGGAGAGGGTCCCTATGGGAACCCTCCTCTAGGATCCACCCTGCTGGAGCTCTCCACTGGTCAGGCAAGTCTGCCAGTGCAGAAGTTATGATGCGAGCCCCCAGAGCACCTGAGACTGCCCTGCAAGCAGGCATGGCCAGGCTGGGGCCCCAGGAGAGGCCAGCAGACCAAGGGGTGCTCAGGTCGATCTGGCCCTCTATGATGTGCAAGACTGCCCTGTGGAGTTCAGATCAGACAGCTCCCCTAGGGCTAAAGTCTCCTATGGGAGCAAGCCATGCCTAGGGGGATGGCCATCCCTGGTTGTGCGCTGCTACAAACACTCCCGCACCAAACCCTCTGGGCTCCACATCAGCTGGCTTGCTGCCCTTACCACTTCTCTAAGCAGCTCTCCCTGCTAACTTGAGTGTTCATGGTGGTCAAGGGGTCTCCTCCTGCTGGGGTTCTGGAGGCCTGTGGCGAGAATGGATTGCTCCTTGCCAGTTCAACTGACCCATTTCCCTGGAGCCACTGGGGACCAGGAATGAGTTCCCCCATGCAGTGTTCCCAGCTTTCTCCCCTTCAGCCCAGCTTCTGTGTCTTCCCTCCATCCACTCTGGGTGCCCTCCCTCTGAAGATCTGTTAAGAGCACACCTGTCATCTGGATCCCTGGGTGGGAGCTGTTCCCTCTGGCTGCCTCCAGATGACTTTTATGCATCTAAACTGAGCATGCTTTCTGTAATACTGAAAAGTTACGGTGCAGCTTGTACTTAAACACTTCTCATGGGAGCACTAAATCATCCAAAGTGGCCTCGCCTACTCTTGGGCAGAAGTATTAGAAGACCATGGTAAAGTTGGGTAAAATGTATCTTTTTATTGCTTCTAACAAGTGGCTGTATCAATTCTTGGAACAAAATCGAAACTTTTTTTTTTTTTTTTCTGAAATGTCTTTGGGAACTTGTATTTTTTAAATTTGAGCAGACCATCTATGTTTCTTTTTATACAAATAATTGTACCATTCTCTTTGTTGGAGGAAATAGAAGTAGATGATAGTATTTTTTATTCTGTGATATGTTAGCATTATTCCATATTATCCAAACTTAGCAGCTACTTTTTCCCTGTCACTCATTTTTTATTGTTAAACATTTAAAACATATAAAAAGCCAAAGAAAAATCACATGAGGGACACTTGCCTCAGACTCAAACCTCTTGTGCCTCTTCAGATTTCACTGGTGCCACCTGCTTCCTGGGCTTCCAGCCACTGGTTCCACCTCCACTTCCTGCACCAGACATTCTTCATGGTTCTTCTGCCTGGGGCTGCCCAGTCTCTTGTCCTTGGCATGTTGGGCCCTTTGGATGCCCTTATATAGCCAGGCTGACCAGCTGCACCCAGGGTTTCTGGCTCTTCTGCTACTACCAGCCTTGGCTATAACTGCCGACTACAGGGTATGGATCCAGTATCCAGAATGAACTCCTAGAGGTCAGATGATTCCATCCAGCAGTTGGAGGGGGACTTGCTGTGCCTTGGGGTGACCTTTGACCAGTTAGAAATAAGAGATGGAAGACAAGTAGCAGATTCATTCCTATTCTTTCTCCCTCCCTTGGATGACTCCAAGACACTATTTCTCTTTACAGAATGCCTGGTGAAGCTCCAGTGTTCCGACTGGAGGCCCCTGCTGAACAGCTCTGTTGCTCTTCCTGGCTCGTGGTAGAGCAGCAGCTGGGGTGCTCATGCATTCATTAGCATTGCTGCAGGTCTTTCACTGTACTGCTTTCCTCATACTTGCAGTCGTAGGGGCCCCAGTGAAGCATAATTATGTCAGTCTTTGCCTCAGGTTAGAGTCATGAGAACCCAAGCCAAGAGGATACTTTGTAAGATACTACATATGATAAACAGGGAACACTTCATTTTTTGTTTGTTATGCCAAGTATGGAATACAAACTCTTCTTTCTTCTTTGAGAAAGAGTCTTGCTCTGTCACCCAGGCTGGAGTGCAGTGGTGCAATCTCAGCTCACTGCAGCCTCCGCCTCCTGGGTTCAAGTGATTCTCCTGCCTTAGCCTCCTGAGTAGCTGGGATTACAGGCATGTGCCACTATGCCCCGTTAATTTTTTTATTTTTAGTAGAGACGGGAGTTTTGCCATGTTGGTCAGGCTGGTGATCAAACTCCTGACCTTAAGTCATCCACCTGCCTCAGCCTCCCAAAGTGCTGCAATTATAGGCTAAACTATTTGTGTGTGTGTAGCATTTAGCCTCAACTCATTCTGGAACTTACTCTTCATGACATTTGAATATGCAGGAATTCATTTCATAATTTATACTCTTTAAACAAAACCGTAAGAGTTTCTACCAGTTTCTCACTGGTTTAAAAAAAAAAAAAAACTTGCTTAATTGATTTTCTTCTACTTGCGTGTAAAATAAAAGAATAAACTGACAATAATTGGGTCATGAATTTTTACTAACTCATATTGACAAGGGTTCTGTTTCATTCCTCTTCATTTTGTGTAGGTGGGAGGCCCTGTAGCTTGGCCATAATATTAGAAGTTTAAGTAGATATTTCCAATTTCTCCTTCTGGCAATTAAGAGTCACATCATTTCAAGGTCATCTATCATTCTTATTCTTGACATTACATCTGCCTAGATCTACATTTCTGAATTGACATGTAAAATATGATGTATATCTAATTTTTATACATTTTTTAGTATGAGGCTCAACTGCAGGTAATTCAAATTATGTGGAACAACTTTTAGGTTTGGTCTTTAAAAAAAAATGATAGTTTCTGCTTACACATCAATATAGTATTGCTCATGTTAGGATCATTACCTGTTATACTTTATGTTGTTAACCAGACCTATAAAAATATTTTTTTGTGAATAAAAATTAAAAGGCCTATTTAGCCGTGCTTAATGAAGATAGTATGCACATACATGAAGTTCATAGATTTCCAGGAAGAAAATAAATATAAAATTTATGAAAGGAATTGGAACATATGGATGTGCAGGGTTGGTAGGTGAAACTCTGTGGTTTTGCGAACATGAAACTTTTTAAGTATTTATTTTTCATTACCTGCTTTAGATTCACATTAGCCATACAATTAAATTATACCATTTTAGATGAAAGGATACTGAACTTTGTTCTGTGAGAGATGTGTGCTATTAATATTTATGGCTATTAAAAAGCCCCGACTCCATCCATGCACTCCTATCAAGATTAGGATGCTATTGAAGCAGTGGCTATCACAGACATTTTTGAGTGCTGGGCAGAAATGTTCTCAGGAAGGTGACAGGTCATTCTCTTCACAACACAATGGAGATTTATGAAATAATCTGGGGAATGTCTAACTGTTCAAGCCTGTTCCATGTCAAGTTTACCTGTATTCCATGTTTGGGTAAGTGTATTTTCAAAAAGTTCTCTTTCACTGTGCCCAGAGTAAAGGAGAGGCACTCGCCACGTACAGCCACCCAAACACCTTAACAACAACAGGTATCGAATTGGTATATTCACCCAGAAAACAAGAGCTTCAGAAAAATATGAACATTTCCCTGGTGAAGCAAGATAGTGAAAACATGTACAATTTTCCAAGATATAATTTTTACAAAGTATTTTCATTACAATATGACTTTTAAATGAGTTCTTGTGGGACTGAGAACAAACTGTCTCCTGCACACGAAAAATGACCCTCCGAGGACATTGATGACCAGTGGACACTGATGACCGGGGGCATTTGGAAAACTTCAACTTAAATTGTGAATATGAACTTATTTTATGGCGTAGATGCAAAAGCTGTTTCTAAGGAAAAAAAAAGGAGAGGAACAGATGAAATAAGGACAGAATGATGTCTCTAAGTGTTGTAGCTGAGAATAGGGATATGTGGGTGTTCATTAGAATTCTTGGGGGGTGGTGAATGTTTGAATATTGGTCTAGTATTTCTAAAAGGATTCCATTTCTTGACTTTGGGTCACGCAGTCCTGAGTTGAATTAGAGAAGTGGAGAGCTACATTGTGTTTGAGATTCACTGAGCCATTTCCTGGGGGAATTCATGCTGATAAAGAAAAGCTTCCTCTTCTCTTTGGAGGCCTTGAGAAGGGAAGGAAGAGGGTTCTTCCTCTAATGGTGGGCCCGTGAGGAGGCTGGGAAGTGTGACTTTCTCCAGTAACCAGCTCTGTTCCTTTCCTCTTTTTCCAACACTCATGTGTCCCAAATCCCAGCCCCTCTTTCTCTCAGAGTCCTTCTGCCACCTCCCAGAACTGTAGAGCTGGGCGCCGTCAGGAGAGCCTATTGAAGAGCCTGCAAAATCTAGAGGCAGCTATGCGTTGATTCACTCACTTCCCACCTGTACTGTTGCTTTGTGTCACCTCTGATTGGGGCATTATAACTAGAACACCTGAATCTATCAGTGGACTTTATGTCCTGGAAAAATATTCATTCCTCTCCACTAGATGCTTGCTCTGCAGTGTTTCATGGCAAACGGCAGTGCACTCTTTGATGTTTTGTGGAGCTGACCTCATTTATTTTATTCAGAGTCTTCAGAGCATCAGATCACCTCCCTGAACAGGCTTGAAAATTCCTATGGTACAGCCAAGTTTATTCCTTTCCTCACATAAAAGTGATACCAGAAGACAAAGGCAAAATCTAGAGACTAGCACTGTGATGTTGAGCTGGTAAGGTGTAAGACGACAGAGAAGTCACCGATACCCACAGCAGTACTTTGCACACAGCAAATGTTCAATTGGTTTTTGAATGTTTAATACACCATATACTAGGGTACTGATTCTCTTTCATATTAAGACGGAAAATGAACTCCTATTATAGGAAATGAATTTGCCCTGAGCAAGGAAGAGCTTTCTAAAATGAGAGTTATATAAGAATTAAATAATCTGGGAGATAAGCGATTTTTTTTTCTGTCATTGGAGGTTTTCAAGAGGTCTACCTGATCCATATAACAGGGAAATGACAGGGGTAGGCCAGGTGCCTGGTGACTCTGAGGTCCCACAATGATATATACAACAACAGTCTTAGAGGTGCCAGGAAATCTGACAGCGTTAGTCTCAGTGCAGTGTTTGGGATTGTCCTATACCAACCTCAAGTTAGAAGCTCAAGATTTTATGAGTCCCAGTTGTAAGTTAAATGGAGAAAGAAGAGGATGAGAAAGTTAGTTAAATAGTTTAATCAGAGCGGTTTTACAATTCTAAAATTAACAAGCAGACTTGTAATAAAAGAGCTCCAATGTTTGCAAAATGACCTTGTTTCCATTCTGAATCTGACTTTTTAATTGTAAAGGTTAGCATTACATTTAAAAGGACTCAAAATGGAAAAAAATGGAGTGATGTATATTATCATCCGTGTTTTGTGATGCAACTGATGAAATCCCTGAATGGATATTGCTTCAGCTTTAATATTAAAAAATGACCTGACAAGAAGTCCTTAATCAACAAAACTGATCACAGGTGGCTGAAAGAAAGAGAAAAGCCCAAAACTACTGTCAAGTTCATAACGTATCACATTGTTGGTGGATGACACTGGCTCCAGATATACAATTAAGCCCACGACACTTTATTACTATGAATATAATTATCATGAAATTTCTCTCACGTTGATCAACTTGTTTCCGAAGGTTTTCTTTGTTCATTTAAACTTGCATAATAAACATGCAATGAATGGTTTCTTTTGAAAGTGTATTTTTTGCAGTCTTTTTGTTTTCATACAAAGATTTCATAAAGTTGCAATGTTGCATCAGAGCATTACCAAAATAATAGCAGGAGCATATGGCGGGGGCCGCGGGGGGGAGGGCAAATGTGAATTTAGCTGAATGAGAAGAGCCTCCTTTCGTCCTGAGACACACCACCCGCTGTTGTTTTTTTTTTTTCTCTTTTTAAGGTGCAAACTGCTTTTCTTACCCTCCCCCACCAAAGAAAAGACTAAAGGAAAAAAAAAAAAAACCTCATAAAATCAATCTAAGAAAAGAAAGGTCGACATAAAGAAAATAAAGATGTTTTTTCATGCACATATCTTCTGCATAGCTCAACCCACATATAGTAAGGCACTATTTCCCTTCGCGACTGGTGTCCATGGCAGTCTGTTAAGTGCTACAGTGCTCTGTGACCATTAGACAGCTTCCTTCCAGGATGGTGAAATAAAGAGGCCGGGTGAGTGTGGCTGCCACGCGTCTCCGTGAAGGTCCCGTAGCTCGAGGAGACTCCAGGAGCCTCAGAAGAAAATCTGTCTATGTGTGTTATGACAGTGTCCAGAATGGTTTTCTTTCCAGAATTCCTTTTTTTGTCTGAGTATGAATTTAGATTATTCTTCCGTGTTTAGTCTCAACGTAAATACAGACGGTGGCGGGGGGTGGGGAAACAGGTCTCCCGAAACAGAGTTTCGATGCTCCCAGAAAACACACAACGCTGGCAATTCACAAAATCAGCAAAATGTTTCCAAGAGAGCAGAGAAATTGAGAGAGGGGTGGGGTTTTGGTTTTGAGAGGTGATTGGGGTCTGAGTTTGTTTAATTTAGCTGGTCCTCATACTGTTTCCGGAAACAATCCCCTGCTGGGAAAAATTCCCAGCACCTTTCTTGATACATCTTCCAGACATAAGATTCCTGTAAAAGTCAAGGAAATGTGTTAACATTTTCCCCTGTGTGCTAACAAAACATAAGGTAGAAACTCAATTTTGTTACCTATATCACACGCAATAGAAGTCCACATTCATTTAGATGGTTCCTAACTATACCATACCTTATTAACTTCTAGTAATAATCTTCATCCTGACCATAATAATGATTAAAAATATGTTGGCTGGGCATCCTGGCTCACGCCTATGATCCCAGCATTTTGGGAGGCTGAGGTGGGAGGATCACTTGAGCTCAGGCATTCGAGACCAGCCTGAGCAACATAACAAGATCTTGTCTGCACTAAAATAATAATAATAATAATAATAATAATAATAAAATAAAGCCAGGCGTGGTGGGGCATGCCTGTAGTTTCAGGTACTTGTGGGGCTGAAACAGGAGGATTTATTGAGCCCAGGAAGTCAAGGCTGTAGTGAGCCCTGATCACGCCACTGCACTCCAGCCTTGGAAAACAGCAAGACCTTGTCTCAAAAAATATATATGTATATGTGTGTGTGTATAAATATACATTTATGCTTTTGAGGGTTCTCTTAAAATATTGTATCCTTCAAATTCAAACTAACTGCACATTGGAAGAGGAACTTCAAATAGCTTAAATGCCTTAGACATTTAATATGCATTGTACATAATACTTTGAAGTTGATTGGAAATCATCTATCTGATTAAACAATCAAGGACATTATGCAATAATTAAGAACTCAATTTTTTAAAATAATGGAATTCAAAACTCAAATCCAGCATTTGCAGTTAGTAAAAGCTTATTGTTTTACATAAAATTAGTATAGAATTCTACTGTAACAAAGGCAATCTTTTCCATACTCATTCAACATAACAGGAACTTTATATCAAGATACCACAACTAATATCTGAAAGTAATTCCATCCCTCACTGTTTAATGCACACATTTTGTTCTGATATTTAGAGCTTCTCTATAATTTCTTTCAGAAGATGACACGTAATAATTTACCTACCTGTCCTGTGTGTTCTGTTTCGTCTTTGTTTATAAGATACATCAGAAAAAACCTACAGATACAGAGAGACTGATCAGAAATGAACTGTATGGAAATATTAGGATAAACAGGGCATATTTAGATAAATTGTATGCTGCATTCAATTATGGCCAGCACAGAGAAAATACCACATGCAAATTTTTGGAAAAATTACAGTGTACCAGAAAGGAAAGGCTGTTGACCTGACTTTTCTGATCTGCTGCTATTTGACCCTAGAGGCTTCAAGTTAGGAATATACACATTGGTCAGAATCAAATCAACACTGATGAATTAGAACTGAAGACTAGCTTAAGGAGAAGTTTTAATTTACTGATCAAGTTCCACTGAGTATAGTTAGACCAATTTTTTTCCCTATAATGCTACTCGGCATCTCTTCTGTTTGTTACTAAAATTGGGTCCAAAAATGAGTAAGAACAGCATTTTACCAAAGTATAGTTTTGGCTAATCTCGAGTAATGGAAAGATTTCTATGTATTAATATTTTTTGAAATGCAGCTTTTAAGTTGGTATCCAACAGTGCCTGTCGAGATCTGAAAGTCCTCTTAAGATCTGTAAGAAGAAAAACGGAGACTCGCCTCTCCCTAGGAAGCAGCCTGGGAAATCTTATCTAAAATGAGAAACGTGACCACGATTCGCAGAGAGGCTCTGCTCCTCCCTGTCCACCTCTTCATTTCAAGTTCTAGAAAGTATCATTTACATGAAGAGCTGCAACTTAACTTCTTAAGTCAACCTACTCCAGAGGAAAAGAGAGCCGTTAGCTGTTGGTCTTTCTCTGAAAGCATCTGCAGCGATTGTTTGTTAAACAAGAAACGAAAACCTCTCTATTCTGAGATGGGCGGGGACTGGTGGCGGCTACTGGAGAGGTGGAAGATTCTGCAACGGGCACACTCACAAGTAATTAGCCAAGTTGTGCTCCTGTAAAGTGTGGGTTTCAAAGCCATGTGGCACCGTGTCGAAGTAATCATTGCCTATCCCACAGATGAAGCACTTGGTCTAGAAAACAAAGGGAAACGTGAACGTCAGAGTTCAGAAAGCAAAACAAAAGGAAAACACAACTCGCCAGGTAGGGGCAGCTATTATTTGGTTCACTCAACACACGTCAAAGATCATCACATGGAGGCTGTGCCAAGCCCACAAATATAAATAGAACTGTCTCTGTAACTATATCTTGGTGTTGGCTTAAATGACACAGGTACCAGCAGCAGTAAGTAGCAGACACAGACAGGGAACAAGAGGATGAGGATGATGATGGCTGCAAAGCAACGTCTCTTCCTTTCTCTAGCCTAGGTGAAAATGTCCAGGCTTAGTGATCAACTCTTGTTCATGACATTGACTAAAGTTATCTAAGCAAGATTAACTGTGTCCTCAACTGAAACGACAAACTTAGTACCCACCCACCCAAAGTCTGATGACCCAGGGGGAAAAGGTGCAGATCACTTTCCTTTAGAAAAGGCCAAATCAAATATCAAGCTATGAGGCATCCCATCTACAATTCAGTGAGGGTCTGCCAGGTGCTGTGCTAGGTACAGAATTAGCCAGTGGATGTGTATGGAGAACAACTTTCAACTCTAGGGACCAGGTTCCTGGTCGTCTTGGTTCCACTTTCTCTGGACCATGCCTCTCCTAAGCAGCCTGTAGAGAGGCACCTGCTTAGGTCTGCTCCTTGCAGACAGGCCTGGTCCACAAAACCCAGGAGAAGCAGACCCCCTATTTTATTATTGGAATTGTACATGTACCATTTCAAATGTATTCAATAATTGTCCCATGTGACTCTGGTGCTCATCTTTCTCTACCAGTTGTAAGCTGTTTTATGCCATCTGAAGCATGTTTATGAGGTCCTGTATTTTAGGAACTACAACCAAGATGATTATCATAGTGTATAAAATTCTTCCTGCCTTATTGATCACCATCTGCTGACAGCTGATAGGCCACATTGAGCAATTGGGGAGAATAGTCGATCAGGTCTTCATACCACTCCAATGACGTCTCTTCCATTGAACTGGCTCAAATCACACTCATCAGCTTTACCGATGAACCTGTTCTTCCTCTGGGTTACCTGTGTCAGCTAACTATGCCACCATCCCTCTGGTGGCTAATGCCTGAAACCTGGATATCCCCTTGCTTGCTCCATCCTCTCCATCCTCTGCATTTGGCCAATCACCAAGTCCCTCACTGAGGATGCAGGAACTAGATGGATTCAGGCAGTACTTGCCCAGCTCCCAGGTGGCACCTCTTTAGCAAAAGCTTCAGAGGCTCCCACCTGGAAAATGCTGACAGCTCACTTCCCTGTCCCTGTTCTTGCCAGTTTTGAGTTCATGCCTCACATTTTAAACCACAGTGATCTTTTTAAAATGCAAACCTGATCATCTGACTGCCCTGCCTAAAGCCCTTTTCTTGTTTCCACAGCCCATATATTACACTGTAAATTTCTCAAATGAGTGATTAGGTTCTTCATTCACTGGTCTTCCTCTCCAGCCTCGGCCTCAGAATTAAATCTGCATCTGGTAGCACTGAGGCTGCTAAGAAAAAAACCTGTGCATCAAATTCCCTAAAATCAGTCTTGGTATATAATTTCAGGTGGTGATGGGCTCAAAGATCCCATTGTGAATGGTACCCCTGGAGACGTCCATGGTGTGGGAGAAGGGGGTGGGAGGTTGCCCAAACTGTCCTCCTCTTTCCTTTTCAAACCCACAGACTTCCACAGTCTTCAGGCCTCAGCTCAGACATCCCTTCTTCTAGGAAATTCCCTGACCATCCAGGAGTGAATCAGATACCAGCCCTGGAGACCCTAGCACTCAGGGTTTTACTCCTATAAAGGACTCACCACACTGCTCTGTAATCATCTGTTTACTTGTCATTGAATCTTTGGTTTTGAATGAATAGTCTCACTTCTGGAGGGAAAGGATGGTGTCCTATTGCTGTTTGCATGCACGTGGGGTCCACCACGGTTTCAGCCGACCACGCTGTTCAACTATATGTATTGCTTGAATGGAAAACAGGCTAGTGAAACCACGAGTTGTGCCCTTTCCCCTCCTCCTTCCCACATTCATGATTCTCTCGATAAAGGCAGTAATAAAGCCAGGGCCCAGGACAACAAAAAGGCTGAGTCATGAATGGAGAAGCTTACCTCCATGTCTTCTTTGACTTGTTCCTGTTGGTCTCTTAGTTCTCCAAAAGCATCGATAATTAGACCTGGTGTTAAATAAAAACACAATTTAATCTTTCTCAAGCAATGAATAATTCAGTTCCTTGGCTAATCCCCTCAGGGAAAGGGGAGATGTACAACTACTTTGCAAAATGCTCAGAACACGGTGAATGTGACCACATATCCGATACTCCTAGGAGAAGGGAGGCGGCGTTCTCTCCTTGGGGGCAGAAGTACGTGCAGTTACTGGGACATACGCTCACTGAAAGAGTGTTTTAAAATGAAGTGACAGCAGGAAAAAGCTTTTGTTAACTTGGCATATACAGATGTTATTACATACTTCATGCTGAAAGAGAGCAGCTGAGGTTTATGAGTAAGTACAGAAAGCTCCACTAATAAGATTTTTCAAGTACTAATGTAGAAATAAAACATGACCACTTAAACGAAGAAATTTGCCTCAAGTCACTTTTTTTTTTTTTTTTTTTTTTTGAGACAGTCTTGCTCTGTCACCCAGGCTGGAGTGCAGTGATGCGATCACAGCTCACTGCAGCCTCAACCTCATGGGCTCAAGTGATCCTCCTGCCTCAGCTTCCCAAGTAGCTAGCATTACAGGTGCATACCACCACACCCTGCTAATTTCTGTTTGTAGAGACAGGGTTTCATCACGTTGACCAGGCTGGTCTCGAACTCCTGGGCTCAAGCGATCTTCTGGCCTCAGCTTCCCAAAGTGTTAGGACTACAGGCATGAGCCATGGTGCCAGGCCTCAAATCACTTTTTTTCACAAGTCCCTTATAAGTAAGCTTCCATAATTTCATTGACTGTGGCAATCAGAAACACTGCGTTGTTTTAAGCTCCTTTTCTCTCCTGAGACCTGCTGGCTTCATACTTTCTTCCAAGTTATCTTATAACTTTGCCCTCTTAGAAAACACATGATTTTTACACTCAATAAGAGCACAATGAATGAATTATGAGTCCCTTAAACTTGTCCATGGTACTTTACTAAAAAATAGTGTCATTTGATGTCTGTGGAATTTAGATTGTCACATTTACAGATATTTAATTCAAGCCAGGATAAATGTGTTAAGCAGAAAAGATAACATGACATTTCTGAGAGAGAAAAACACCACACTCCAAGTTGCCCAGAAGTAAAAGGAAGAACTAGTGGGTCAATACCAACACTGTGGTTGCAAGGGGTCTGGATCCAGATTCCAGCCCTGTTTAGCTGTGCACTTCGGCCAAGTTCCTTAGACTTATTGTGGCTCAGTTACTTCACACATAAAAGCACAATTCTCATAAGGTTGGTGAAATGGTAAAATTAGTTAATACATGTGCTCGGCAGATAGTAGGTACTCAACAATGATACTATTAATAGCTTTATAGTTATTTATAAATCACTGACTGTGCATCAAGTATTACACTGGGTACTTGAATGTATGTCCTTTTTTATTATACTTTAAGTTCTGGGGTACATGTGTAGAATGTGCAGATTTGTTACACAGGTATACATGTGCTATGGTGGTTTTTGCTGCACCCATCAACTCGTCATCTACATTAGGTATTTCTCCTAATGCTATCCCGACCCCCCAACAGGTCCTGGTGTGTGATGCCCCACTGTGTCCATGTGTTCTCATTGTTCAACTCCCACTTATGAGTGAGAACATGTGGTGTTTGTTTTCTGTTCTTGTGTTAGTTTGCTGAGAATGATGGTTTCCAGCTTCATCCACGTCCCTGCAAAGGACATGAACTCATCCTTTTTTATGGCTGCATAGTATTCCATGGTGTATATGTGGCACTTTTTAAAATCTAGTCTATCATTGATGGGCATTTGGGTTGGTTCCAAGTCTGCTATTGTGAACAGTGCCACAATAAACATGTGTGTGCATGTGTTTTTATAGTAGAATGATTTATAATTCTTTGGGTATATACCCAGTGATGCAATTGCTGGGTCAAATGGTATTTCTAGTTCTAGATCCTTGAGGAATCGCCACAGTGTCTTCTACAATGGTTGAACTAATTTACACTCCCACAAACAATGTAAAAGTGTTCCTATTTCTGCACATCATCTCCAGCATCTGTTGTTTCCTAACTTTTTAATGATTGCCATTCTAACCGGCATAAAATGGTATCTCATTGTGGTTTTGATTTGCATTTCTTCAATGACAAGTGATGAGCTTTTATTCATGTTTGTTGGCTGCATAAATGTCATCTTTTGAGAAGTGTCTGTTCATATCCTTCACCCACTTTTTGATGGGGCTGTTTGTTTTATTTTTGTAAAGTTGTTTAAGTTCTTTGTAGATTCTGGATATTAGCTGTATATCAGATGGAGAGACAGCAAAAAATTTTCTCCCATTCTGTAGGTTGCCTGTTCACTCTGATGATAGTTTCTTTTGCTGTGCAGAAGCTCTTTAGTTTAATTAGATCCCATTTGTCAATTTTGGCTTTTGTTGCCATTGCTTTTGGTGTTTTAGTCATGAAGTCTTTGCCCATGCCTATGTCCTGAATGGTATTGCCTAGGTTTTTTCTAGGGATTTTATGGTTTTAGGTCTTACGTTTAAGTCTTTAATCCATCTTGAGTTAATTTTTGTATAAGTTGTAAGGAAGGAATCCAGTTTCAGCTTTCTGCATATGGCTAGCCAGTTTTCCCAACACCATTTATTAAATGGGGAATCCTTTCCCCAGTGCTTCTTTTTGTCAGGTTTGTCAAAGATCAGATAGTTGTAGATGTGTAGTGTTATTTCTGAGGCCTCTGTTTTGTTTCATTATTCTATGTATCTGTTTTGGTACCAGTACCATGCTGTTTTTGTTACTGTAGCTTTGTAGTATAGTTTGAAGTCAGGCAGTGTGATGACTCCAGCTTTGTTTTTTCTGCTTAGGATTGTCTTGGCTATGTGGGCTCTTTTCTGGTTCCATATGAAATTTAAAGTAGTTTTTTTCCCAATTCTGTGAAGAAAGTCAATGGTAGCTTGATGAGGATAGCATTGAATTTATAAATTACTTTGGGCAGTATGGACATTTTCACGACACTGATTCTTCCTATCCATGAGCATGGTATGTTCTTCCATTTGTTTGTGTCCTCTCTTATTTCCTTGAGTGGTAGTTTGTAGTTCTCTTTGAAGAGGTCCTTCACATTCCTTGAAAGTTGTATTCCTAGGTATTCTATTCTCTTTGTAGCAGTTGTGAATGGGAGTTCACTCATGATTTGGCTGTTTGTCTATTATTGGTATATAGGAATGCTTGTGATTTTTGCACATTGATTTTGTATCCTATGACTTTACTGAAGTTGCTTATCAGTGTAAGGAGATTTTGGGCTGAGATGATGGGATTTTTCAAATATACAATCATGTCATCTGCAAACAGACAATTTGACTTTCTCTGTTACTAACTGAATAGCCTTTATTTCTTTGTTTTACCTGATTGCCCTGGCCAGAACTTCCAACACTATGTTGAATAGGAGTGGTGAGAAAGGACATTCTTGTCTTGTGCCAGTTTTCAAAGGGAATGCTTCCAGTTTTTGGCCATTCAGCATGATACTGGCTGTGGGTTCGTCATAAATAGCTCTTATTATTTTGAGATACCTTCCATCAATACCTAGTGTATTGAGAGTTTTCAGCATGAAGGGCTGTTGAAGTTTGTCGAAGGCCTTTTCTGCATCTATTGAGATAATCATGTGGTTTTTGTTATTGGTTCTGTTTATGTGATGGATTACGTTTATTGACTTGCATATGTTGAACCAGCCTTGCATCCCAGGGATGAAGCCGACTTGATTGTGGTGGATAAGCTTTTTGATGTGCTGCTGGATTTGGTTTGCCAGTTATTTATTGAAGATTTTCGCATTGATGTTCATCAGGGATATTGCCCTGAAATTTTCTTTTTTTTGTTGGGTCTCTGCCAGGTTTTGGTATCAGGATGATTCTGGTCTCATAAAATGAGTTAGGGAGAATTCCCTCTTTTTCTATTGTTGGGAATAGTTTCAGAAGGAATGGTACCAGCTCCTCTTTGTACCTCGAGTAGAATTCAGTTGTGAATCTGTCAGGTCCTGGACTTTTTTGGTTGGTAGGCTATTAATTACTGCCTCAATTTCAGAACTTGTTATCAATCTATTCAGGGATTCAGCTTCTTCCTGGTTTAGTCTTGGGAGGGTGTATGTGTCCAGGAATTTATCCATTTCTTCTAGATTTTCTAGTTTATTTGCGTAGAGGTGTTTATAGTATTCTCTGATGGTAGTTTGTATATGTATGGGATCAGTGATGATATCCCCTTTATAATTTTGTATTGCATCTATTTGATTCTTCTCTCTTTTCTTCTTTGTTAGTCTGGCTAGTGGTCTATCTATTTTGTTGATCTTTTCAAAAAACCAGCTCCTGGATCCACGGATTTTTTGAAGAGTTTTCCCTTTCTCTATCTCCTTCAGTTCTGCAGTGATCTTAGTTATTTCTGTTTTTGTTTTTTTGTTTTTGTTTTTTTTTGATGGAGTCTTGCTCTGTCGCTCAGGCTGGAGTGCAGTGGCACGATCTTGACTCACTGTCTTAGTTATTACTTGTCTTCTGCTAGCTTTTGAATTTGTTTGCTCTTGCTTCTCTAGTTCTTTTAATTGTGATGTTAGGGTGTCAATTTTAGATCTTTCCTGCTTTCTCTTGTGGGCATTTAGTGTTATAAATTTCCCTCTACACACTGCTTTATATGTGTCCCAGAGATTCTGGCACGTTGTGTCTTTGTTCTCATCAGTATCAAAGAACATCTGTATTTCTGCCTTAATTTCGTTACTTACCCAGTAGTCATTCAGGAGCAGGTTTTTCAGTTTCCATGTAGTTGTGCGGTTTTAAGTGAGTTTCTTAATCCTGAGTTCTAATTTGATTACACTGTGGTCTGAGAGACTCTTTGTGAGGATTTCCATTCTTTTGCATTTGCTGAGGAGCGTTTTGCTTCCAATTATGTGGTCAATTTTAGAGTAAGTGTGAATTGGTACTGAGAAGAATGTATATTCTGTTGATTTGGGGTGGAGAGTTCTGTAGATGTCTGTTAGGTCTGCTTGGTCCAGAGGTGAGTTGAAGTCCTGGATATCCTTGTTAATTTTCTCTCATTGATCTAATATTGACAATGGGGTGTTAAAGTCTCTCACTATTATTGTGGGGAGTCTAAGTCTCTTTGTAAGTCTCTAAGAATTTGTTTTATGAATCTGGGTGCTCCTGTATTGGGTGCATATATATTCAGGATAGTTAGCTCTTCTTGTTGCATTGATTCCTTTACCATTATGTAATGCCCTTCTTTGTCTCTTTTGACCTTTGTTGGTTTAAAATCTGTTTTATCAGAGACTAGAATTACAATCCTTGCTATTTTTTTTTCTTTCCATTTGCTTGGTAAATATTCCTCCATCCCTTTATTTTGAGCCCATGTGTGTCTTTGCACATGAGATGGGTCTCCTGAATACAGCACATTGATGAGTCTTGACTCTTTATCCAATTTGCCAGTCTGTGTCTTTTAATTTGGGCATTTAGCCTGTTTATATTTAAGGTTAATATTGTTATGTGTGAACTTGATCCTGTCATGATGCTAGCTAGTTATTTTTCCCGTTAGTTCATGCAGTTTCTTCATAGTGTCAATGGTCTTTACAATTTGGTATGTTTTTGCAGTGGCTGGTACCAGTTGTTCCTTTCCATTTTTAGTGCTTCCTTCAGGAGCTCTTGTAAGGCAGGCCTGCTGGTGACAAAATCTCTCAGCATTTGCTTGTCTTTAAAGGATTTTATTTCTCCTTCACTTATGAAGCTTAGTTTGGCTGGATGTGAAACTCTGAGTTGAATATTCTTTCCTTTAAGAATGTTGAATATTTGCCCCCACTCTCTTCTGGCTTGCAGGGTTTTTACAGCGAGATCTGCTATTAGTCTGATGGGCTTCCCTTTGTGGGTAACCTGACCTTTCTCTCTGGCTGCCCTTAACATTTTTTCCTTCATTGCAACCTTGGTGAATGTGACCATTATGTTCTTGGGGTTGCTCTTCTCAAGCAGTATCTCTGTGGTGTTCTCTGGATTTCCTGAATTTGAATATTGGTCTGCCTTGCTAGGTTGGGGAAGTTCTCCTGGATAATATACTGAAGAGTGTTTTCCAACTTGGTTCCATTCTCCCATCACTTTCACACCAGTCAAACGTATATTTGGTCTTTTCACATAGTCCTATATTTCCTGGAGGATTTGTTCATTTCTTTTCACTCTTTTTTCTCTAATCTTGTCTTCTCACTTTATTTCATTGAGTTCACCTTCAATCTCTGACATCCTTTCTTCTGCTTGATGGATTCAGCTATTGGTACTTGTGTATGCTTCACGAAGTTCTCATGCTGTGTTTTTCAGCTCCATCAGGTCATTTATGTTCTCCTCTAAACTGGTTATTCTAGTTAGCAATTTCTCTAACCTTTTTTCAAAGTTCTCAGCTTCATTGCATTGGGTTAGAAAATGCTCCTTTAGCTCGGAGGAGTTTGTTATTACCCACCTTCTGAAGCTTACTTCTGTCATTTTGTCAGACTCATTCTCCATCCAGTTTTGTTCCCTTGTTGGCAAGAAGTTGTGATATTTGGAAAGAAGAGGTGTTCCAGTTTTTGGAATTTTCAGCCTTTTTGTGCTGGTTTCTCCCCATCTCCATGGATTTATCTACCTTTAGTCTTTGATGTTGGTGACCTTCGGATGGAGTCTCTTGAGTGCATGTCCTTTTTGTTGATGTTGATACTATTCCTTTCTGTTTGTTAGTTTTCCTTCTAATAGGCCCCTCTGCTGCAGGTCTGCTGGAGTTTGCTGGAGGTCCACTCCAGACCCCGTTTGCCTGGGTATCACCAGTGGAGGCTGCAGAACAGCAAAGATTGCTGCATGTTCCTTCCTCTGGAAGCTTCTTCCCAGAGGCGCACCCACCAAATGTCAGCCAGAGCTCTCCTGTATGAGGTGTCTGTTGGCCCCAGTCAGGATACATGGGGGTCAGGGACCCACTTCAGGAGGCAGTCTGTCCCTTATTAGAGCTCGAACACTATGCTGGGAGATCTGCTGTCTTCACAGCTGTCAGGCAGGGGCATTTAAGTCTGTTGAAGCTGCACCCACAGCCACCCCTTCCCCCAGGTGCTCTGTCCCAGGAAGATGAGGGTTTTATCTCTAAGTACCTGACTGGGGTTGCTGTCTCTTTTTTCAGAGATGCCCTGCCCAGAGAGAAGGAATCTAGAGAGGCAGTCTGGCCGCAGCGGCCTTGCTGAGCTGCAGTGGGCTCCACCCAATTCCAACTTCCCAGTGGCTTTGTTTACATTGTGAGGCTAAAACTGCTTACTCATGCCTCAGCAATGGCAGATGGCCCTCCCCTGACCAAGCTGGAGCAACCGAGGTCAACCTCATACCACTGTGCTAGCAGTGAGAATTTCAAGCCAGTGGATCTTTGCTTGCTGGGGTCCGTGGGGGGTGGGACCTGCCGAGCCAGACCACTTGGCTCCCTGGCTTCAGATCTCCTTCTGGGGGAGTGAATGGTTCTGTCTCGCTGGTGTCCCAGGTGCCACTGGGGTATGAAAAAAACTTCTGCAGCCAGCTTGGTGCCTGCCCAAATAGCCACCCAATTTTGTGCTTGAAACCCAGGGCCCTGGTGGCGTAGGCAGTGGAGGGTATCTCCTGGTCTGCTGGTTGCAAAGACTGTGGGAAAAGCATGGTATCTGGGCTGGAGTGCACCATTCCTCCTGGGAGGAGGCTAGAGGAGGGAAATTCCCCAACCCCTTGTGCTTCCCAGGTGAGGTGACACCCCACCCTGCTTCTGCTCACCCTCTGTGGGCTGCACCCATTGTCCAACCAGTCCCAGTGAGATGAACTGGGTACCTCGGTTGGAAATGCAGAAATCACCCGCCTTCTGCATTGATCTTGCTGGGAACTGCAGTCTGGAGCTGTTCCTATTTGGCCATCTTGCCAGCTACCCCCTTTTTTTTTGGAGATGGAGTTTTGCTTATCACCCAGGCTGGAATGCAATGGTGAGACCTCTGCTCACTGCAACCTCCTCCTCCGGGGTTCAAGTGATTCTTCTGCCTCAGCCTCCCAAGTAGCTGGGATTATAGGTTCATACCACCACACCAGGCTAATTTTTGTATTTTTAGTAGAGACAAGGTTTCACCATGTTGGCCAGGCTGGTCTTGAACTCCTGACCTCAAGTGATCCACCTGCCTCAGCCTCTCAAAGTGTTGGGATGACAGGCGTGAGCCACAGTGCCTGGCCTGTATGTCATTTAAAAAATTCTCAACAACCATAGGGCTTAGAAGTTGTTGTTGGTGGTGGTGGGTTTGTGTGTGTGTGTGGTTTTTGAAATGGAGTTTCGTTCTTCTTGCCCAGGCTGGAGTGCAATGATGTGATCTCAGCTCACCGCAACCTCCACCTCCTGGGTTCAAGCAGTTCTCCTGCCTCAGCCTCTCAGGTAGCTGGGATTACACGCGTGTGCCACCATGCCTGGCTAGTTTTGTATTTTTAGTAGAGATGGGGTTTCACCATGTTGGTCAGGCTGGGCTCGAGCTCCTGACCTCAAATGATCCACCTGCCTCAGCCTCCCAAAGTCCTTGGATTATAGGCATGAGCCACCGCACCCAGCTGGCTTAGAAGTTTAAAGGGTTAAATGGCTCATCCACCCAAGACTGTAAAGCTGGGGTTCATGAGTCTGAAACCCAGAGGTGTGGAATCAAACCAAGGAAAGTGCCCTTTCCATTATGTTATTTTGAAAGAAGACAAAATAACACTGTATCTTCCATTCATACCAGGGTTCCATGCCACTTTACCTTTCCCCCTGTAGACTGCATGATGAAGAAATACTGAAAGGAAAAGTTTGATTTGGCTTTGCCAGGAAACACTTGATGTTATTACCCTACCTCGAATATTAACTTCAGCAATATGTGGCTCAAATTCTAGATGTTATCAGCTTCAGCGAGGATGACACTTACCTTGTATTATGGCCAAGAGAATGACAATAACAAAGAAGAAGAAAGTGATGTCAAAGATGATTCGATAGATCTCATATTCATCTCCTGCTGGGTCTTCGATTTCATCCCCGATCCCTCCTCCAGCACGAACTCCAACATACATGTGGAACATATAGCACTGGAAAAAAGACATGGTGTCACTTCTTGGAGGGACATTACCCACTTTTATTCTTGACAAATCCGAGTTCTCTCTGTAGTTCCTAATCCTCACTCTGGAAGTGAGAATTATTGCATTCTATATTGCCTCTCTTTGTTTCAATATTTGTAGCTGTGAAGCAAACACTTGGCTTTCGCATGTTGCTGTCTTTTAAACAAAAGTGTATACTGCATACTCTGCCTAGCACTTTCTCTCTCACTTTGGAGAAAATGGAAAATTTTCTAATATCTTGTGTCTTATATCTAGTATCTTGGCTAGTATCTTGGCTCTGAACCATCTGTTCTAATGAGGTAATCATATTATGAACACATTAAGGGACATACAACTATATTGCATTGTTTAGTGATTTTGGACATAACAGACATAACAGACATTGGTGAGGTAAGAGGAAGGTGAGGTAGTAAGATGGAATCTTAGAAATTAAGCTAGAAGAAAACATACTAACGCCCTCCCCTCACCTAGTATATATGAAATATGATGCTGAAATTCTTTTCTACTTTAATACCTACAATAAAAAAGAGAGGAGACCTGAGGAAGAAATAGCATCTTATTGTTTAAACCCTAAAACATCAAAGCCACCAACAAACACAGCTGCCTATGCCTACTGCTAAAATACGAGGGGTTCATTAAAGTGCATTTTAGGGCAGTGTTCTCAGCCTCAGCACCAGTGACATTTTTGGCTGGATAATTCTTTGGGCAGGGGCTATCCTGTGCACTGTACGCTATTTTAAAAAGATCCCTTGGTCTCTACCCCTCAGATACCAATAGCACCCTACCTCATAGTGACAATAACAGATATCTCCAGATACCAAATGTCCTGGGGGCGGGGTGGGGGGTAGTGAGGAATGAAGTCATGCTGGATTGAGAGTCACTGGCTTGGAGCATCCAATATTTTATCCTCATTTAAGCTGAGTCCAAACTCCTTTTTCAGGCCCTTGAATTTAGCCACACTCACCTTTCCCAAAAACCTCCCTCTCCGCTCTCTCCACTCTTCATACCTCCTCCAAATGAACTATTCCTGATTCCAGATCTTTGCTCGTACATTCTCCTTCTCTTGCAATAGCCTTTTCCATTCTTACCCCATTCCTACTCATCCTGTAGGGCCTAAATTAATAATCCTTCCTCTGAGATTTTCTTAGACTGTCCCAGATACCCTGACTTAATGGATGTGTCACCCATCAATTCAAAACCTAGTTAGTTGCTGCTGACCAGAACAAAGGGGACAAAAGCCTAAACACAGAAACACCACACTCTTCTGCTTCTCTTCATTTCTGGCCATTGCTTCCCAGTCTCCTTTGCCAAATCTCCCTCATCTCCCTGTGGCTTCATGAACACTTGCTCCAGGACTGGATTCTTTGACCTTTTTCCTTCTAGGACACTCCCTTGGGGGAAGCTTCCCGGTTTCATGGCTTTAAGTTTCATCTCTGTGCCAATTACACTCATTTCTATTTCCAGCCTGGACCTTTTTCTTGAATTCCACACTTGGATATCCAGCTTGCTTGTTTTTTTGTTGTCTATTTCATTCCCCTAGGACTGACTGCATTCCAACAAGAAATGCTTTGGTTATTACTCTGTTGCCAGTGCCTTACCATGAGCACATGGTCAGTCCTCAGATCATTTGTGGGATGAATGAGGAGCAAGACCTGCTATTTTCATGGAGCCTTCACTGCCTCAACCCACAGATCTCACATTCTCAGGACACTTGGAAAAGCACAATGTGTAGGCAAAGAGCAGCCAACAAGGTGATACCAAAATGCCCACAGCTCAACTCTGAGTTCAACAGCTGATGGATCTGTTAGATGCAGAGGAGAAAAAGTCTCCTGGGTTAGATGGCTGGAATTTAGGGAACAGAATTAAATGTGTAAAAATTTGGAAACTTAAATTTCCAAATTTAAATTTGGAAACATTTTATCAGCCTGGCATACAAGGATGAGATTGGGCACATTCAGGGTGGAATGGTCGTAGACTCAGCCTGGCATATAATAAACAGCATTACAAGGCCAGCTCAGCCAGTGCCCACCCAAGATCTGGTCCGGAGCCCAGGTTAGGGGTCTCTTTTGCAGAAAGGCCCACGAGATCCTTAGAGCCAGATTAGCCTGATGGGGTCTAAGCCTAACCTCATCTCAGAGCCTCCTGGATGGGAGAACATTCTGGTTTCCTGGTACTACCTACTGAATCAGTCTCTGGAAGTAAAATCTTACAGACCATCCATCACTTAAAAAAAAAAAATCCTGAAGCCACTGCTGTAGTTTCTCAAAGCTTGGTGCTTGAAACTGCTAATAGTGAATCTGTGAGAAGGGGAAACTATTTTCACCATATACTGAGGCATACTGTTTGCATTTGTTTTACTACACATTTCTTATTTTTATTAAGTAAGAATTGGATTGCCTTTCTTTCTTTTTTTTTTTTTCTTCTTCTTCTTCTTTTTTTTTTTTTTTTTGATGGAGTCTTGCTCTGTCTCCCAGGCTAGAGTACAATGGTGCATTCTCCACTCACTGCAACCTCCACCTCCCGGGTTCAAGCGATTCTCCTGCCTCAGCCTCCTGAGTAGCTGGGATTACAGGTGCCTGCCACCATGCCCAGCTAATTTTCGTATTTTTAGTAGAGATGGGGTTTCACCATGTCGGCCAGGCTGGTCTCGAACTCCTGACCTCAGGTGATCTGCCTGCCTCGGCCTCCCAAAGTGCTCGGATTACAGGCGTGAGTCACCACGCCCAGCCTGGATTACTTTTCTCCAAATCTGTGTCTTCATTTGTATTTAATTGTGACTACAGGAAATCAATAAAGAGTAGTTAACGCAGCTTCTTTCCCCTTTAGTTAGACCATCTTTCCCATTGCTCATGTTTCCTTGACTTCACAAGTAGCTTTGTGCTTGCAACTCCCCTCCGGGGATTTCTCTGAGGACTCAGTTTGGATAGTATACCTGGCTCTGGACTGGTACTCCTCTATGTCAAGTTCTGGTCCCCTGGGTCCCCATTCCAATCCCCACAGTGAACCAACAGTGGATTGTGCAGTTCCCAGTCCAGGTCTTGGAATGTCCTAGCTCTCCATCCCTGCTTGTTATGTGTGACAGCACTAGTGGCTGAGATCACCGAGGAACTGATCATCCATCAGTTCCTCTTGGTGATTCCTGCTGACCAAGACTCTTGGTCTTGCACTTGGGAGTCGTTGGGTCTTGGGCTATAATTTGGCTTCCCATATAGGTGTTTGTCTAGGGAAGAGACAACTTGTTGCATTAACTCTTAATGAGTAGCATGTTGGTATTGTGACTTATACATCAGACTTATGTAATACTGGTTAATGTGAGTCTGTCCCCAAAAGGATGATTCACTTGTAGTTTCTAGACATGTAATGTTGAAGATAGGACCATGGAATGAGGCTAAATTACCAAGGAAAATGTTTCCTTCTTTGCAGATCCCTTGTCAGTCATCTAACCAACCTTTCCTGGAAACACCCTTCCTCACTGCTCTCCTTCATTTTACATCAGCTTTATGCACTGTGATGAAGGGATGCCAGCAGAGATCAACAGTGGATTTAACAGTCATGCTGAAAAGAGAGTCTTGTGCATTTGATTATTTAGGCTTAATAAATTACCAAATTTAAAAAGAATAAAATGTACAGTTCACCTGTGGGATGTTGATACTGATTTTCCCAGCCTCATCCTTTACTACCTGGTCAGCCCTAGACAATTGTATGTAGTTGGCTGTGGTGTTGGAATAGGAGGTATGTGGTGAATAACTTCTAATACATGGCTGTCAGACTGTCAGCTACCAAATTATCCTGCTGCAACTGAAAATCCTTTTATCCACCTTTCTTTTCATAGAATCAGCCTAAACCTGATAATGAGGGCTGGAAGTGGAGAGAAGTAATTCTGTGAGACAAAAAGATAAGCTGCTTTCAGACAATCTGAGTAATGAGTTAGGAAGGTGCCTGGTCCTACAAAAATTGAGAAGAGGAAGTTGTTGATTCCCAAGACGTTATAGTCTGCGGCTTCCCTCCCTCATCCATCTCCTAAATGGATTCATTCTGAGGTTGATCATAGTTTCTATGGGTTTTAGGGAACACTAAGGGTCAGCTGCTGGTGAAAATCCTTGAGACCTTCATCTTGGCAAAAAAAAAAAAAAAAAAGGAAACATGAGGAGAGAATTTGGAGAGAGAGAACTAGAGAGACAGATTATTTGTTGGGAAGGTAGGGTAAAATAAGTGACGACAATTAAGTGAGGTAATTTAGAACAATTACCCAAGTAAGTTTATTTCCCTAGGAGTGTACTTTTCATCTTAATCACCTGCAAAGCTATTTTTCCCCAAGTGCATAGGTCTTGACACCTTCCCTGCAGCCTCTGGTTCGGGGGTCCCTCTCCGTCTGAGACGAACATCCTCCTTTATGTCAAGTCAGTCTCCCTGGCTATCTAGTGACAATCATCTTTTTACCTTGGACTTTACATCATTTTTCACTTTTCCCTCCTACGTTCTTGTAGAGGAGGTTCAAGTTCTATCAGGATACTGCTGGTTTAATTAGATTCTCAGGCTCAAAATATCCTAATCTGGGAAAAAAAAAAAAAAAAATCCCCGTGTGACTTGTCTATAACACTGCAGCTATGGCGCCACCTACTGTAAATTATGAAAAACAGAAGGGCGAGTTGCCTACTTGGAAAACCTAAGATGTTCTCTCAGATCCACAGAAAACAACAAAGAAACTCAGGATGAAGTGAATACAGTGTGACATGAGTGAGGAAAATTTATCTCAAGAGAGAATATAGACATCGCCCTGTGAAAGGAAATGTTCAAGAGACTGTCATAAAGAAAGGATTATCTTTGGAGAACTAAATTAAAGAAACGAAATCTTTCTGTTTCCTATTCTGTGCCGCTTTCTTGCTGGCAGGCTGGTTTTAATAAGCCTCTACTTTGAAAGTGCACTACTGTAAGTCATCAGTTATATTTTAAATTTTGTTGGCTTTTTAAAGAAGCCCCTGCACAAGTACTAGTAAGAAGCAAATCAAAAGCAAGTGTTTGGACACTACAGTTGGAACGTCAATCTAGGTAATGTGGCCTCCGTTCCCATGTGGGAGTTTTTAGGGACAATCACTGGGATATGAGCTTGTGTAATGCTACAGAGACTCCTGGCTGGTGTGACTGGTTGGCAGCAGCACGTCATTGTGAATGAGCTAGGGATGAAAAAGTGACTTGTGTCTTGGAACTGAGTTTTCTCTTGCAGGGAGGAAACATCTAAGACATATACTCACCCCAGTCAAAGACAAGATAGTAAGTTTATTGTTATGTGTAGAAATATAAAAACCTACAACAGAGCTGGTCATAAATAGTCTTACTCATGAGGACAGAAATCCCTGAAACTGAAGAAAATCTAGGCTCTAGTTAAGTCCATAGTTCAAAACATCAACAGGTCGTATTTCCTCACTGGAACCAAGTTTCTCTGTCTTCTGTATTCATGCCCCATGAAATTGGGCAAAATCAACCAGGTGAAGGCAGTTGTCTTCCTAAGCAAAATCAACAAAAGTAATGGAAATGCATACTGTGAGGTTCAAAATGTAGTCGTCTAAGGATCCTATGATTACAACTTGAATGGGGTCAACTATGATGACTGCACAATAAAAGGAGAGACCAGGATGTTGCCGGGGTCTCCCTGTGGTATAAAAGGGAGATCCAAAGTCACATATTGTTCTCACTACCTGACACAGGTCACTGAATGTCACAATCTGAAATCATTCCTATTTTTCTATTAATTTTTAGCAATTCTCTGAGCATCATACTCTTTAGGAATACATGAACTAAGTAAACTTTCTGCCCTGAGGCTGGTAGATATTGAGATTTATAAATTTGGTCAGGTGTTTGTCCTAGAATAGTACTGAATTTCTTGGAAGTCACTGCAGGCAATGTACCTGCTGCTGCTACCTTCTGCATTGTGCCATGTAGCCTTTCCTGGCCTCCCACTCCCCTCCTGCCTTCAGGGTCACAGGGTAGAGAGGCTCTGAGCATGGCTGATATTAAAGGCAGCACATGGGAGAGGAGATGAAGGATCCTTGACACATCTTCAGCCCTAGGCCTGGAATGAATGAATAGGTGTGGGAGGAGGGGCAAAGTGTTGCATGTTAGTCACTCTGATGAGAGTCATCACTAGGAACGGGTCAGTCTTGTTGCAGTGAATCCAGTTTTCTTACGGTTGCTGTTAAGTTTTTTTTAAAAAAACTTATAAATTTTTCTCTGCTTTGCGGTGTGAGAAAAGCAGCAACAGGAAGGATAGGAGATACTTTTAAGAAGCAGACAGGTGGGCCAAATCAGTGGGTGATAGAAAGGCAGGCAGTCAGGGAAGAGGCTCCAGGCAAGGTGCATGAATTATTCGTCCAGCAATTAATCAGAGAAGAAGACTATCAAAGGTAAGTACTGCATCTCAGTCATGCCAACTTATGATCACTAAAATGGATCTCAAGTATTAAGGCACATAAATTGTGTCCATATCAATATCTTCCACTCTAGTATGATGTGACGTTAAAAAGTTATTTTTATTTCCCTGTCTAGTAGCCATCTAAAGCAACTTCTCAGTTGCAATATTTGAGCAGTGATGTTGTGAATCCACTATTTTTGTATAGTATTATTAAATGTTCTGTATGTAACAGGAATACTGATCCACAAGGTTTTCCAAAACTTCTGGAATTTCTGGGGCATTCTTTTCTTGGAAGATTCTAGGGAAAAGAATGAGCTTAGCAGAATTGCTATAAAGGTGCTTACCATGCAAGTTCCATGAGGGCAGGGACTGTACTTACTCAAACCTTATCCTTAACAAGTGCCTGGTATAAAACAATCACTCAAATTAGTAACAGAAGCATTAATGAAGTTACTAACTGTGAGGTAGTGTAACTTAGAGTACCGGTTGAAGAGTGTCACCTCTTCCTGTGTGACTTATGACAAGTTACTCAAACTCTTGGTAGCTCAGTTTCCTCATCTGTAAAATGGGAATGATAGCAGGGCCAACCTACAGCAAAAAGTTATTAGGAGACTACTGAGTTAATATTTGTAAAGCTCTTGAGATAATACCTGGCACAACATCATTTATAGCCAAGTGCTATATGAGCACTTGATAAATAAAAAAAATCTACAGGACTGCAGATTTGTAACTGGGATGGCATTTTCTTCCAGTTGAGGAATTAAGTGTATGGATGAACAACCATGAACATCAGAGTCCTTTCAGCTCTGACACTCCGTGTCCTCCAAGTAGGTCACTAGCACATGGAAATCACAAAGTCATATGCGTAACACCTCAGAATGGCAATAATGACAGGAAATACTGAAAATCATAGATGATTTTTGCATGAACAATACGATTTGCTCTGCTGCCAACTATGTACGGACTGATGAGTTGAAAGCTTTTTTCCTCCTGCATTTTCCATTAAAAGCATCCCTTTTTGAAGTTCTAAGCCTTCAAAAATTTAATCTTGGCCTAAGAAAAGGGAATATTTTTATGTCAGCAAGCTATTATATATCCCTAATTTTTAAATAACCTGCAATTCATTTGAGAGTTGTTATTTATTCTCAATTTTTTTTTTATTAAAAAGAAAGTTGGGAAGAGAACAAAATGTCTAATATTGAAAAGCTAAAGAATGACAATCTTGTCTGAGGATCTCTAAATTAGTAAATAAAATAATATTTGTTTAAAGGAGAGGAAGGATGGGCAATTCTATATTAATGATCCTTTATGATAACATTTTAAAAACAGAAAAACTTCTTTACACAAATGAGATTCGGGCTCTAAATAAATGGCTCAAGAACAGGCGGTGGATGAAAATGTAGCATCAGGTTTCAGCAGAGCTTCCCTCAGCCTCTGTCCTTTAATTCCTTCAGGTCAGCCACCTGTATGTTCTGTTCTCTCCTTCCTGCCAGGAAACAGTCCCTGCATGTAGTTAAACTAATTTTGGGAATAACTGAAGGCAGATTATCTTTTATAACATGGTGGGGAAAAAACTGTCTTAGTCTTTTAAAAATAAAAAAATACCTATGGTAAAAAGAAATAGTATCAATCATTCAGACAGGAGTAAAGTCGATAAAATGAAAAGCAAACAAGTTTCTTTCTCCTGTGATCTATGGTGCTACTCCGCTAGGAATCCTTGTTCACAGTGTCCTATGAATAAATCCCTCCAGAAAAATGTTATGCATATTCTAGCATATCAAAAATATGAGTTGTTGTGTATATATCATTTCACACAATTAGGATCCTATCATACTGATCAAGATCTTGTTTTTTTAAATTAAATGTAATTTAATTAAAATATAATTTGTATGTCTCTCCATATCCGTATATATGAATTTCTCTCATTTTCAAACAGATGCATATCTGTTATGGATTTATCATAATTGACTTAATCAGGACACTACTAATGATCATTTAGATTATTCCTAGCTTGTGAGGGCAGCTGATGTCCTTGAACATACAGAGGCTTATTTGTGAGTAAACCTTTAGGGAAATTACTAGCAGCGGAATTAATAGGTCAAAAGATATATATAGTTACAAATTTGATAGGTATCGCAAAACTTCTCTAAAATTGTTGTCAATTCAAATTCCCAACCAGAGTCATGAAAATGCCAATTTTTTCCCATCAATTCACCAACTATGGGTTTTAATAAACGTGAATACTTTGCAAACCTGACGGGTAAAAAGTGGTTTTTTCATTGTTTTAATTTGCATTTCTTTCACTTTGACAGAGGCTGAGCATCTTTCAAATCTGCAAGCCCACTGCATTAATTTTACTGTGAATTGTCTGGTCATGTGATTTACTTGTTTTTCTATTGGTTTATTTCTTCTTATTGATGTGATAAGGACTTGGTAGATTAAGGAAACTGGTCCTTTGTTATGGTGTTAAAAATATTTTTCCCATTTTACCATTTGCCTTTACGACTGTACTTATTGTTGCTCTTTTTTCAAATAATGTTTATGCTTTCATAGACCCTGAGTTTTATGTCATACTCAGACCCTTCTCCATATAAAAATGAGTATTACTATTATTTAAGGCATCAAATTCTGTCTTGTGATTATTCATTCTTATTGCATTAAAATATGCTCAATTGAGAATTTATTTTTATTTATAAAGCAACGTTGGTATCCATTTTTATCATTTTCCCCCAAACAGCTTGTCCATGGTACTAATGTCATTTATTAAATTATTTTTCATTTCCTTACTTCAAAAGCTATCTTTATCATCTTTTAATTTCCATGAGTATTTGCATCTGTTTCTGAACCACTCTGTCCCGCTGATTTGTCATTCTTTAGTATAAAATTATCTTAATTGTTAGTCTTTGTAATAATGGTCATTCTCTCTCATCAATCTTTTGGGCTATTTTTTCTAGAGTAATTTATGTGTCATTATATCAGCCACTATACCTAAATCCCCAACACAAATGATGTAGGTATTTTCGTGAGGCGCTTACTGAAGGATACATCTCTTTCCAGCTAGTGATCTATATTTTGTCTCATGTTCCCCTTCCTGATCTAAGATCTCATGTATGATAACTTCTCATTTGCCAATATTAGAGAGACAGGTTGTAGAACGGTGACATAAAGCAATATGAAAGCTTTAACAGCTGTTGATTTTTGAAAACCAAAACCAAAAAAGACATTTAAGCCAAGATACTCAATATAAAAGCAAAAATCAGTAGTTCTATAAAGAGAGACACTTTTGAAATTTAGTAATTTCAGTTAAAGTCATTAAGGTGACAAAAAACTAAGGCTTCCAAATGTTCTCTGGGAAATAATTTTACCTGCTGTCCTGGGATATGTGAACAACAGGCTTAAGCGATGACATTACTCCTTTGAGTTCTAAGTACATTACTCAGCAATTCTAATTATTAGGCTGTGCAGCACACATGGAAAATGGACAGAAATGCTCCTTTATGTTCTGCTAAAATTGAAAACTGCTGACTCTTTAAAGAGCCGTGCAACTTTTTATTGTTTAGACTATTTTCTATTTTGCACTGTTAGAGAATAAATACACAATTACTTAGATTGCAGAAGCAGGAGACATTTTTGTTCATATGAGATCAAAGGTTATGAACTTACCGTTAGCATATCATCACATTTCATATCTGGTGTATCACCGTCTTCACTTTTATTGTAGAATTTTCGGAAAAAATTGAATGCCACCACAGTGTACAGGTACACAACAACAGCTAACAAGCCAACAGTTAATACGAGCTGGAAAGCAATGTGACAAGGGACAGGTATTAGAAATGTAGGACATGCAATTGACACATGTGGCATCTACGTGGGTGGGGAATGCTCTAGTGAGAACACAGCTGTGTTTACTAGAAGCTAATGGGATCCATAACTTATTTCTCACCTTTCTTACCCCCTCGTGCAGACATTTATTTTCATATTCTCTTTATCAAGTTGTCAGACTATATTTTATTTATTTTATATTTTATTTTATTTTATTTTTTTTGAGATGGAATCTTGCTCTGTCACCAGGCTGGAGTGCAGTGGCGTGATCTTGGCTCACTGCAAGCTCTGCCTCCCGAGTGGCTGGGATTACACGTGTGCACCACCATGCCTGGCTAATTTTGTATTTTTAGTAGAGATGGGGTTTCTCCATGTTTGTCAGGCTGGTCTCGAACTCCCGACCTCAGGCGATCTGCCCGCCTCGGCCTCCCAAAGTGCTGGGATTACAGGCGTGAGCCACTGTGCCCTTTCTTCGTTTTATGAGGGCTATTTTCCATAATTTACATTTAATAAAATGCATTTTATTTTTATGACTGTAAATTATTTTTTAATTTTCAATCATATCCTAAATAGAAGTTGGTATTGCCCCTGAAATCTGGGGACACACAATTAGTAATAATGTATAATATAAATATTTTTTAAAACTGAGAAATCTTACTTTGTAAACAATGACCAAAGTGAAAAACACCACAGCTAATGACCAACACTATTTTGAAGGCTATTTTTCTCAATCTGTAATTAAATGTCTGCGTTTGAAAGGTCTTTCAGCTCTATGTAATCTGTTTTTAATTCCAAATTATACTTTAATTTTTAGATAGTTATAAGTATATGATAGAATTGTAGAGTATTTTTGATAGAATATGCTTATGCTAAAAATGTGGCTTTTCACCAAGTTGGTGAAAATATATTTCTAGTTTCATCACAGAAATTCTACCACGCTAACATGCCTTATCTTTATGTGTACTTTCTCTGATTACAGCAGAACTTTATGGTCTCAACTGTGACTGCCTATGCTGATTAAGTCTTTACAAAATCACTTTACAATTATCTGGAGAAAACATGTTAGCTTAACAGAGGGTTTCATTCATTTCTATAAATGAAGTACAAGGCCACTGTGAATTTCTGCATGTTTTACCTGTTAGGACTATTAAACTCTACATATTTCTGCAAATGAACATTTGAGGCCAGGTGGGGTGGCTCATGCCCGTAATCCCAGCACTTTGGGAGGGCGAGGCGGGCAGATCACCTGAGGTTCGAGACCAGCCTGGCCAACATGGTGAAACCCCATCTCTACTAAAAATAGAAAAATTAGCCAGGCATGGTGGCACGCGCCTATAATCCCAGTTATGTGGGCGGCTGAGGCAAGAGAATCACTTGAACCTAGGAGGCGGAGGTTGCAGTGAGCCGAGATCACACCACTGCACTCCAGCCTGGGTGACAGAGCAAGACTCTGTCTTAAAAACAAACAAAAAAAGAAAATTTGATACCTCAAAAAGAAAGAAACCCCACAAAGTTCAGAAACTGAAAGTAGTGCCAGATCTTTTATGTAGAAACACACATAGATTTGGCATCTCCAGTTCTTTACTACACATACTGGGAGCTCAAACACAACTTAAGAACTGACTGGCAGATAAATAGACTTTTTGTCACTAGACCCATGACTTGCTGTGCACCATAGCCATAAGGAGAACCTAAAGTGACATATGTAAGAATAATGTGCTGAAATTTAGAAAACTAATGATAATGGGGACTTAACTGTGGACCCAGTTCAAAGCTTTTAGAGAGGCAATTATTTTAAAATGTGCTGGGCTACAAGACTCTGGAAAAGAAGGATTCTGTTAATCCAAATAACTAACACAGCATATGTTACCACCCAGTGGACACTTGAAAAATAGCAAATTAATTAATAAATGCATACTTCTGCAATATGCTTCAAGATAATGGAAAGTTTTAACATTACAAACGGGTTCCATTAGAACATGCATACTTCTGCCATATGCTTCATGATAATGGAAAGTTTTAACATTACAAGCAGGTTCCATTAGAACATAAGTGCATTTTCTGGACCTAGACCAGTTTTCTTCTGAGTCAGCATGACCTTGTCAAATATGAAACATTATCCTTTTTGCTCAATTTAAAAGTAAAGCATATAAGATAAACAGTTTAAAAATATTACATTAAAATGCAGCATCTCATATTTTACAGCTAACACAAGAAGTGCATCAGGATTCTGTAACCTATTTTGGTTCCACATAACAGCAAGTGGAGCAAACACTATACTAGAAACAAAACAGTAACTAAGTTCCTGAGTGCTTAATATGTGCCAGGGGCTGTGGTAAAGCATATACATTTGTTTTTATTTCATTTTCACAAAAATCTGGTAAGGTATGTACTTTTATTATTTTCAATTAATTTATCCAAGGTCAAGTCAAGGCTTGAGTATAGGCCTAGAAGACTCTCAAACTGCTAATCCCTGCAGTTTAGAAGAGGTACAGACCCTTCCTTCCAAAAAATCTTTCAAACTGTACATTGTCATTTGAGGGGTAGTTTTAGTTTTCTTTATTTGTTGCTTTTTTATTTTCTGCAATGGGGAAAAACAGATAAACTGCTTACCTGTTTGCCATTGTGAGTTACTGAGGACAAGATGGTTCTTAATGTCTTGAATCCCATAGCAATGTCGAGAAGGTGAGCAGCAAAAAAAAAGTTGTTATAGTGTCCAAGAACAGACATCGTCATATACCAGGCTAGGTAGAGGAAGGACTATCAAGACAAAATGGCGGGGAAACATGTCAGAAAATAGAATGCATCACCATTGTTATGGGTTAAGCCAAACAAGCCGGGAACAGAAAGTTAAACTCTACATCTTCTCACTCACATGTGGAATCTTAAAAAGTTAATCTCATGGAAGTAAAAAGTAGGAGAGAGGACACGAGAGATCGGGGAGAAAAAGGAGGTGTAGGAATAGGGAGAGATTTGTTAAAAGATACAAAGTTATAGCTAGATAGAAAAAATAATTTCTAGGGTTCTATACCACTGTACAATAATATATAGTTTCAAACAGCTAGAAGGAGGATATTAAATGTTCCCAACACAAAGAAGTGATAAATGTTAAAGAAAATGCGTATACTAATTTCCCTGATCTGATTACATTATATTCATCAAAATATCACTAGGTACCTCATGAATATGTACAATTACTTGTCAATTAAAAAATAACATTAAAAGCAACTCCAATTTCACTCTTATAATTACTCTATTTACTTCATCTTTGTACACTTTTTTTTTTTTTTTTTTTGAGACAGAGTCTCACTCTGTCATCCAGGCTGGAGTGCAGTGGCCCGATCTCGGCTCATTGCAAACTCTGTCTCCTGGGTTCACGCCATTCTCCTGCCTCAGCCTCCCGAGTAGCTGGGACTACAGGCGCCCGCCACCACGCCTGGCTAATTTTTTGTATTTTTAGTAGAGACGGGGTTTCACTGTGTTAGCCAGGATGGTCTTGATCTTCTAACCTCAGGATCTGCCCACCTTGCCCTCCCAAAGTCCTGGGATTACAGGTATGAGTCACTGCGCCTGGCCCCCTATACATTTTTATAATTCTAGTTAGCTGTATCAGCTTGTTCTTTGTGTATTTTATTTTTACTTAATTTTTTCTGAAAAGGTCAGTGTCATTCTCCTTTAAAACAGTTTTAAAGTGTTTTAAGAATTGTCATTGTTCTTATTTATCCTCCAACAGAGAAACATTTATTGACTTCCTAGTCAGCAGCAGGCTTTCTCAACCCGGCGCATAATAAAGGATTATTGATCAGATAATCCTTTATTATGGGTGCTGTTCTGTGCATGGTAGGATGGCAAGCAGCATCAACTAGATGCCAATCGCACCGACCCCACCTCTCCCCCGAGTCATGACAACCAAAAATGTCTCCAGACATTGCCAAACATCACTGGGAGACAAAGCTGCTCCCCAGCAGAGAAGAACCCTTGCTCTACAGCCAGCCAAAGAACCAGTCACTTTCTCTCCCTCCTTTTCTTCCCTTCTTTGCTTTTCATTTATTCGCTCACTAAATCAGTGTTTGCTGAGACCTACTAGTTATGAAATTACATGTTTTATTAACCAAGCATCTCACTTTACATGAGCCGCAGTAAGTCCAGGAGAAACCCAAATACCATGTGACGTCACTGAAAGCTACAGTACACCTAATAATACAATTGGTTCTGTTGTAGAAGTCTCCTGGGTTATAATTAATGTGGATTATTCACATAGGCTGGAAAATGAATATACTTTTTGGGGAGGGCCGGGACTAATGCTGAATAAAAATATGGTGGCTGTTCTTACTTATGGGACTACAGTCTCTGTTGCATAAGGGATGTTTTGCTGGTGGAGTCAGAAGCCACCCATTTGGGGAAGGGGCGGACACCTTCATTTTGACTGTAAGATATCTTAATCTTTCACAGAGAACAAAAAGAGGGGGCTGAGCTAGGAAGGGGATTTCAAGGACCATGTGGAACTGAAGCTAGAGGTCAAGTGGCAGAAAAGAAAATAGCATTTTTAAAAAGCACACTGAGATAAGACCAAGCGGAGTTTGCTTGGGAAGGAAAATTTGGTTTGAGTGGTGGGTTCCTGTTTTGCAAGATCAAGCTAGAAAAGTGTGACAGTGTTGGAGAGACTTGAGGGCAAGTTAAAGGACATTTGTGTACCCCACAGGAGCTTGAGTGCCACTGCAGTATCATGAGGAGGATAATGGTTTATGAAAAATGGCATTGTAGGAAAATTTCTTGAGCACCTACTAAGTGCTGGTCAATGTTCAATATAATTGCACACATGGCCTCTTTTTTATTTTAGCAAGATCTCTGATGAACAGGCATGTTTAGCCCCAATTTATATATGAGGAAGTGAGCTTGCTCCAGTTAAGCTATTGTCTAAAAACATTGTAAGTGGCACAGCCATTAAATTAGAAGACTACTGGACAAGCCCCAGGATGAGGTTACCAGAGCCCAAAAAAGCAGCAAAAGTAAGGATAAGAAGGGAGAATTACAGAGGACACAAACAGGACCAAGATTCAGCAAATAATCAAATGCATGCATTGGAGGGAGAAAGAAGAGGAGTCCATATGAATAATTTAAGCTTAGGTAGTAAGAAGAAGAAAAATACTAAGAGAAAATTGTAGACTGAAGACTGGATTTGGAGGGGAGGAGCAGAGGAGAAGGAAGATGAAAATCTGCCATGGGACATTCAGATGGAGCTAATCTAATGAGCCATTAAGAAATGCAAAGACTGAGGAAAAGGAAAATTCATGGGCATAAGATGAGTAAGGAACTAAATGATGACAAGCTGGGCCAAAGGTGCATGTGTGGTCTACATATGTGCTTGCTGCACAGTTAAATTTGAATGAGAGAGAAAGAATAAATGATTTTTAGTTTAGGTGTGTCGCATGAAGTAATTTGGGAGGTGACTGGCCAAACAGAAGCCATGAAACTGCAGGTGGGAAGCCTACTAAGGTAGCAGAAAACTGTCTGAGGAAAGACTCCGTCCTGGATCTATCTATGCTCAAGTTATCTAGAGGACAAAAAAGTTACATAGCAAGATGAATATTATGGATAAGCTGCATCTGGGCAGAAGCTGCATCTGGGCAAAAGTGGGCTCTGCAAATATTGTGGCATGGACGATTGAGCTTAGCGGGCAGAACTTAAGATGGACTGGCCACTTGAATGGAAAATGCCCATTAGAGCCAAAGCTGAGGATGCCCTCTTGTTATTCAGGGGAGTTGCTTCCATTTGGATGAGAAATTATTTGTAAGATAGTGTATTAATAGTTCTAAAAGATAATTTTGAACTCTTAGAGAATGCTCCTAAGATACCCAGAGCTCTGGGCCCATGGCTGGATGAGGGAAGGGGTAAGGATAGAGGCAGGAGAATTTGGGGGCTATCAAAGGCTTCTAAATAGGAGAATGGAACTAATGTTAACTATAAAAGTCAGTGCTAAAATTAAAGAGTGAAATCTTGAGACACCTGGCGGTTTTTAGTAATAGGTAATTTTTTTTTCTATTTTATTTGGATATATATTAGGGCCCTATATTTAGTCTCCAAAGAATATTTGGTAAAAGGAGAATAAAAAAAAACTCCATAATTTAATATACTTAATTTGGGGAAAACCTAAATTTAGCACAATTAATGTTCTTTGAAAATTATTTAGGAGTTTCTTTTTAACATCTATAAAACTGAAGTATGCCACTGCCCAATTAAAACCTTAATGAACATACTCACAAATCTGCATCTCAGTTTTTCTTTTGTGTAAATATATTTTCCTTTTAATGTTTCGGCTATTGAAAGAAATGGAATGAGAGATGGGCTTGTTAATCATATCATTCTGTGGCTCTGTCTCCAGATCTGGTCTGTATGCAATGAATTGGTATTTGAAACATTTTCTAAATAACCATCCTTCCATCTACAGAACTCCCACAGACTTATCTAATCAGAGTACATTTTCTTTTGTGATAATGAAGTAGGCTTACGTTGTCAGTGAAAACGACTCCTAGTTTCCACATCTGATACTTCACATCAATAGAGTTCAGTCTGCAATGACCAAAAAAAAAAAAAAAAGTGTAGTTATGCACATTAATCAAAGACTCATAGGCTTGCCAGAGCTGACGGCCTTCGCATTCAATGGCACAAGACTTGGAAACCTTCTAAGGAAACTAGTTCTATCCCAGATGCCAAGGGAGGAGCTGAGAGCCAACTCTGAGACTGTATTCTAGAGTTTCATGATGTGTTTTTAGAGGATCTTGGAAACCAACACACCATCACCTTAGTCTTACGTTATTTAAAAATAGTCCTTTCTTTTTCACCTTTTCCTTTCCTACATTCACTATTAACTTTTTTCTTTTCTTTTTTTTGAGACAGAGTTGCACTCAGTCACCCAGACTAGAATGCAATGGTGCAATCTTGGCTCACTGCAATCTCTGCCTCCTGGGTTCAAGCGATTCTCGTGCCTCAGCCTCCCGAGTAGCTGGGATTACAGGCATGCCCTACTACTCCTGGCTAATTTTTTTTTTTTTTTTTTTTGTAGAGTTGGGGTTTCATCATGTTGGCCAGGCTGGTCTTGAATTCCTGATCTCAGGTGATCTGTCCGCTTTGGCCTCCCGAAGTGCTGGGATTATAGGCATGCACCATTGTGCCCAGCTACATATAACATTTATTCCTTGAAACTGTACTAAATTGGCCAACAGATGTACACATCAAACATTTCCTCACTAACTTTTATATGCACTTGCAATGGCATGCCAACAGAGTAACTTTTGATTCAAATAATAAAAGCTAGCATAAATATACACATTTATTTTACAACTATCTTATTTTATAAATGGAAGGGCTTTTAAATTGTTTTTACTTCATTTCCAGAAAATTCACTTTCTCTGTTTCCTTTTCCATCCAGGCAGCAATTTAGCTCTTCCCCTCGGTTCTCATAGCATTTTGTAGACAATTCCTTTTATTATTATTTCCTACATTGTCTTACAGTTGTGGGTGCTGGTGTATGCATGTATGTGGATATACGCCTCTCTCACTAGTCTGTGAACTCCCCAGCTCCACGCACAATAGCTCACACACTGAATGTCTAAATGCATATATGTTGAATGAATAAATCCTAAAGTAAATATTTGTGATCTTTGTAGATTACAAACACGTATATTAAAATATATGTGTTAATTTTCATTTTTCAGAACTTGCCACTGATTTATTGGCTAGAAATTATAACTTTGCCAACCTTTCCAATATTCCAGCTCTAAGTAATCGATATGAAATAATGCATTTTAACATAATGGCAATATTATTTTCTAAAGGGTTTCTCTAGACTTAATGTTTTAGTCTTTATTGCCTTCTTTAATCATTTCTTTTAATTAGGCTAAACTTAAATTATAAATGCTAAGATAAGTAGGTGCATATCAAAGGTGACTTTTTAGGAGATTTTTTTCACTAAGGGTTAAGGCTCAGTTAACTTAGTACAGGATTTAAAAAAAAATTTTTATCCTTAAAGAAATAAAGTTATCTATGAACTAGAATTAATTTTATCACAGGAGCCTTTAAAAAAAGTTCCATAAATATTTACAACAGGTTTCAATATAAGAATGTTTTTTCTTAAATTAAAAAAGGAAGAGTTGGGAGAAAAAAATGGAGTAATTTGCATGAGAGCATCATTATTTTACATTAAAGCAATCTAAAACAAAATAACGGTTTATATCAGGATGTATGAATTGCCTATGGTGGTTTCTTATTTTATTTTAAAAATTATTCTTCAGAGTTATTTTCCATCTCTAGCATACTTTAGTGCGACAGTATACCATCAATATCACACAGCAGCACACCCCACTCATTTCTCACCCGTAAGTGGTAGCCATGCTGTTTGGGTGAGGCTGACCCCACCCCTGGGGCAGGGCCATGGCTGAGCTAAGCCAATCAGAACACGGTCTTCCTGGTCGTGGGGGCGGGAGGATGCCAAAGCTCCAGTCAAGGGTAAACTATAACCAGCAAGCTGAGTTTTGCTAGATGTTTTGAGACACGATCTCCTTTCCTCCCCAGTGAGGACACAAATGCAGACTTTCTGACTGCTTGCAGCTATTCCACCCCCAGAAATGGAGCTGGCCACTTAAAGGTGCACATACCAAGCCTTATGTGTTTGATAAATAAATACATAAATCATCCTTGTATTTCAATGTTCACATTAAGATAGGGTTCATATATAAATCAGATAATCTTTTAAAACCTGACCTTCCTAAATGCTTTAGTTAAAGAGACATTATATGTAAATCTTTTTCCTAGTTGTACATTATTTACCAGAACTTTATTCTTCTAATTTTATTCTCCATATGTAAAGGTGCTAAATGCTATATGAACTTCTTGGTACTTTGCTAGGAGTCAAACTTACAAACATTTACTATGTATAATGGCAGAAAACTATGCCAATTTAAAACTATTTCTTCATAGCAGAAAAGCAGCCTAAACTTCCCTTCTATTTTTTCAGACTTTTTTTCTAGAGTAACAAAGGTGACCATAGAAAATGCATAACTCAGTAAAACTACTTAATTCGGTATTGCTTATTAAGGATCTGAAAATGTCTGTGGGATGCTCAGCCTCACTCACACCCTTGTTCTTGTTTCATATGATGTATATTTTTTATACTTTTCTAACATAAGGGACACAGGTCCTAAGGATTGCTCATCTGTGTTCGATTTTACATGCAGTGGCATAACCTTTAAATATACATTTGTTTTCCTAGAGTACTCAAGTAATATTTTGGACCTTAATTCACATTTACTGATCTAAGTTCTTTTCAACAATAAGTTCAAAAACAAGTTCACCTTAACTTTAAAGACCCAAGTAGCTCTAATAAGTTTTCAGATAGATAAAAACAATATGACCAATGAGATAGGCCAACCAAACTATCTTTTTAATGCTAGGTAACAGATTATCTAAGAAAATAATACTGCTTCACAGAACCATAAATATGTTTTCAAAGTAACCATCACATTCCCTAATCATGTTAAGAGAAAGTATTGTTTCTTCCAGAATCATTAAGTGACTACAACAAGCAATTACATTTTTAAAAGCATGTCTTACTTTTATTCCAGAGATTCAGTTGATCAAATTTGCTAGATGGATGTATGTATATATCTCTACACTCACACTATATGTGTGTGTGTGTCTGTGTGTGTGTGTGACATTTAAACTCAGGTACATTCAACTCAACTGGTTTTAAAACATTATTCCACGAAAGCAGTATATAAAGAGTGTTTCATTTTGAAGTAAACTTTACAAGTAATAGTAGGACGAGATATTATTTCTGACATACTAAGCCTTTGCTATGCAAAAAAATACAATAATTATAATAAAGTAATATGAGTTCCTCTGAACATTGTAAATAAAAGGGCTACATAATTTTCTTACGTTTTGGAAAAGGGAACTAATATTTTTTCAAACAGGAATTACAGAAATCAGCCATATATTGAGTTTTTGTGTGTGTTTTACTTAGATTTAAGGATCATTTAAAGACAGAGAAGGCAAATTAAGTCAAAAACATGAATAGTCTTTCTTTTCTCTTGTAAATATTAAAAGGTACCTCCAAAATTAATAGAAAAAAATCCAATGATTCCAGAGTTCCAAATACCAAGAAGTGTAAAAGTAGACTTTATATACATTCTGTTTTCCTCATCTATCTATTCTTCTGACATTAAAGGAAAGGAAATCAATGCACAAGTTTAGAAATGTATTAATGTTTTCCCTTTTCAATCTAAGTCTGTAGGATAGAGCCAAAGTAACACTTACACAGCTGATAAGGAGCTGTCTTTCTTTGGCTTCTTCTTTTCTCTGGCATCACTGAAGTCCAGAGCTGCCTTGTCCATGCCAAGTAATTCACTAATTCTGTCTCGGCCGTAGAACTCTCCATACTTATCCATTACCTTGGGGTATGAGAAAAAGCATTTTGTTGGCTTCAACCATTAAGTAATATCTATATGTGTGTATAAAACATCTAATCATTTTTATACTTACTGTATATTTGCCCTAACAATCACCTAAAATCTAGTTTATGGCTCATCTTCTATGATCACATGTTTAAGGTCTAAACAAATTCACTGCATTTTACATAATAACTATCTGAGGAATAAGATTTCTCTCTCATTCAAGAGAGGGAGACGTACCAAGGAAGAAGATGAGCTGAAATAAAAGTGTAAGAAATGGAGGGAAATGGAATAAGAGTGACCTTTACTAAATTAATACTTTGTGTCAGAAATTATGCTTCATTCCATGCGACTGTCACAATATGTAGGTTTCATGTGATTGATATTCTGCAGATAAAGAAACTGTACCTTAGAAAACTTCGTGTAATGTGCCTAAGGTTGCTAAACTCAGCAAGAGATGGGGTCCAGGAAGCAACCAGGCCATGCCTGACTCCCCAGCCAATGATCCTCTGCATAGACCTCTGCATGCTAACAGGGGGCACATCACAGGGTGGCATTCTTCCATGCTCTCGATTTCAACCCCTCAACTCTCTGACCACAAGGCCCATCTTTCCACCCCACTCCCCTGAGTATCCTGACCCCAGCAATTCTTCAGTAACACCAGGACCTGCAACCTTGTCACCATCCTCAGCCTGCCACCACGCCCGGCCATTATGTGCTATTCTGGAAATTCGTATTTGGCCGGACGTGGTGGCTCACGCCTGTAATCCCAGCACTTTGGTAGATCAAGGCGGGTGGATCACCTGAGGTCAGGAGTCGGAGCCTGGCCAACATGGCCAAACCTCGTCTCGACTAAAAATACAAAAATTAGCCAGGCTTGGTGGTGGGTGCCTGTAATCCCAGCCACTCGGGAGACTGAGGCAGGAGAATCACTTGAACCCGGGAGGCGGAGGTTACACGGTTGCAGTGAGTCAAGGTCGCGCCACTGCACTCCAGCCTGGGCGACAGACCGAGACTCCGCCTCAAAAAAAAAAAAATTTGAGACATTAATAGGCAGATAAATTATACCTCGATATCTTATTCTACAGCTGAATCACATCAAATTAAAATCCGAACTGTGCTTTAAGAAAAATATAGAGGATTCCAAGTAGTATTACCTTTCTTTTAACAAATTTGTCCCAGTAGTTGTTGGGAAATGACCTAAAATATAGAAAAGCATAGAAGTAAATAGTATTATTTTTAATGACAAATAATAACATATCATTTGGGATATATGGCATACTTAAAATAATATGTAAACATATATCCTGCCATCCATGTAAACTTACAATGAATTTGGTTAACATCACATAATTTCCTGCATCATAGGTATTTGAATATTATTTTAAATATTAACATGTAAATATATACAAAAGCGTATAAGCTGATACTTTAATGGAGAAGAATATGAGAATATTTATTAGGTAGTATTGCTATTTATTTGTTTTTATCATATCAATACATAGACCTGTTCATCAATTGCCTTTAAAAATTAAAGTATCTAGAAACCTGTCATTGTTATTCCTATGAAGAAAAAAAATCTCCTTCCTACCAGTTATCCTCAAAGAAACTTTGAGCTTAGCACCAAAGCACAATTCTAGCACCTTAACTAATACATAAAGAGTTTACCTAAAGGGAATGACTTGTTTAGACTTAGTATTCATGGTAGAATTGCTAAACAAAGCATTTAGCATTTAGAATAAACACGTATCATGTATAAATAAATCATCTCCATTTGACAACTCAGAACCCATTAGCAAATAACTTTTAATAAGCAAAACTAATTACAATTTAAAAAAGATTTCACTCTTGAATAGTAAATATAAACTATTACAACTATTGCAGTACTAATTCTTTTTACAGTGAAAAATTATACTTTTGTGATGGATTTATATTCAGAACAGCAGCTGGTAGTTTGGATCTTGATCTCACAGGGCTAAACGATTATTGGATCGGAAAAGCTTTTGTTTTTCTGTCTTACATTTTACACCATGTCCTAACATTTAGTTAGTTTCATGCTAAGCCACTTGATGGTACTGAAAGTTGATAACTCAGATATATTCAAGGTGTAAAATTCAATATGTTTTCCTTTAATGCTACAACTTTTTCCTTAATGAATAATTTTTGCTTCCTCCGCTTTTGGATGAGATAACCCTGCCTGCAGGTCATGCACTTTCTGTTACACACATCCCTGAACGCTGAGTAATGGATGTGAAGTTCCATCAGTGCTGTGGAAATGAACTCTAAGCCATTTTTGATTAAGGAATTCAGAACTCAGAGGGCAAAAATTGAGGACATCCATTAAGGAGGCTGACGGCGCTGAGTCTTTAGATTTTTCTTGACTGAATATATAACTATTATTCACCTCTGCTAAACTTTTGACAAATCTGCAGGAATTCCAACCAAGTATTTTCATGTCTGGAAATTTGTGAGTACAGAAATGTGTCATATAATTCTTTACTCACTGTGTGTTGATTACGAGTCTATCCCACTGGCCTTTAATATCATCTTCTGAAGGCTGTTCTGTAATATAAAGCCCATCAAATTCCAATTTCCGTGCTACTTCCTTTTCTCGCTTAAAAATAACCAATGGGACCTACACAGGAAAAATAAATATGTTAAAATTAGTTTAGATTTACTGGCATCTCTTGTGGTCACTATCTTTACAAAACAGCTTTTGGAAAGAAATATTTCCTGTGTACTTCCAGGAAGGTAAAAATTGAATGAAAATGAATCGGCTATATTCAAGCAGGAAGAAGCATCTAGAAGGTTTTGGAAAAACAGAAGATAGAATAGATATTACATATATGCATGTTTTTAAACACATAGGGGCTTATAGATAATTACACTAATGAAATCACTTTTAAACTTCAAAGACGAAAAGATGATTATGCAAAATCATTTTCTTTTTACATATATCTCTCAACATGAATGAATGAAATAAAATTTAGCCATCGCAGCAGTGTTCCCAAATGCATGCTACTAAAGTGCAGTTTCATTTGAGAAACCTCTTCAATAATTTCATGCTCAGGATCACCACATACTAATTTGAGATACATTTTAATTTCAACATCAGCAAAAATCTTTGTCAGTTTGTCAAAATATCTCTGGAACATAATGATCCTCTTTTTATATGGACAGACTTTACACAAGGCACAGACAGCAGACAGACACAGATATTCTGGAAATAGCCAAGAATATGCACTCCCATAAAACAGAATAAACGGGAGGAAAGGAGTTCCTGAAGAACACTTTACATTCTAGTCTTTTGCTGAGCCCTGGTTTTTTCAAATGTCTTCTCCAAGATTTACAACCAGAGGCAGAGGGTGGTGAAAGTGAAATAAAGGCATCACAGTGAAAAAGCGCCTTGCTAGGAAAAGATAAAGAGGTTTGCACAGGTAATGGGCAGCCTTGAGCACTCAGAGAGATTATCTTGGGTTCTATTCACCAAATTATATTGTTCCCTTGGCAGCCTCTAGGGATAAAGCTGCATTATTTTCTGGGTGAAGTGTGACAAATCATGAGGCATTTCTGCCAAGAATAGCAATAGATACTTCCTTAATAACAAAGCAATAAAATGACTCCTAGGATCGATACAATGTATTTCTGTAAGTCTTAATATACTGGAGTATCACTGCATTACCATGAGACATAGTGGGTGGGTGAGCTCTTACTTCTGTAGGGCCGTTATAGGCGAAATTCTCTATGTGAATAATTATCAGTACATGAAAGAAAGCTACTTTAAGACAGCTGATGGCCATAGCCCCTTCCCAGGGCAGACTAGTCAATGTAGACATAAAATGGCCAGGCTCCAATGCCTCAGGCCAGGACAGCCCTGAAGGGGCATCCCAGCTTTGGAGACTGCACCTGCTATGTCTACAGTAGCCCAGCTTTCCCCTCTGTCCCATCCTGCTTCCTCCATTTGCCCCAAGCACGTTGATTCATGGAGCATTCCGTCAGAAACTTTGTACACAACATTTCCAGTTCAGAATCTGCTTCTCCAGAGGTCTAGCCTGCAACACACACACACACACACACACACAGGTACCTTGGTGCCTTACTATCTTACTTTCAAGCAGTAGTATCCAATGATGCAGAAGAAAGAAATGACCGTGTGGAGAATAGCTAAGATACGCAACGTGGGCTCCATGTAGCCGCTGCTCTCCTCCAGTACATAGTGAACTGCGATGATTCTATGGGAGCCGCTGTCCAGGCTGGTCACTTTGGCATTTTCACTTGAACTTCTAGTGGGGAGCTCCTTTCCTTCAACCACAGAAGAAGTGGAGACCTGATTCAAAGCATTTAAAGTACAGTCAATTTGCTGCATCTAGGATATCATTGCAAGCAAAAGAAAAGAAATACAGCCTTTTTAGCAAATAGTTGAATGTGAAGTTACTGCATAATGAAAGGACTAATAGCAAAGGCTAAAAACGATAGCTTTTCAAAAACCAAAGGCAAGTAGTGAACATACTTTTAAAATTCATTCTTATTCAACCAAAAGTTCTGAGGATTCCAGTGCATGCAAGAAAAAAATGAGATGGCTAAGCTCTCTTCTTAATTATAAAAGAATGTAATATAATACAGGTGTGCCACACCCAGACATAATCACAAGTAAGATATTCAGCTAAATTAGGCTGGGAATAGTGTGGGTAAGCCCTCTGCTAAATCAAATGCCCTTCAGTTGAGGCATTTCTTACTTCTCAGGAACAAATCTTGCCTTCCTAGATAACAGTGATATCAGTGCCTAGGCATCAGTATTTCATGATAGGTTTAGACGTGTTCACTAGCAGTAGTAGATATGTTCATCGTGAAATCTTTACATTCATTTCTATTTGTAGTTTTATACCAGTTATTAAAACAAAGATGTACGTACCTTATAAAAGAGCAAGATGAAATTGATAGCAAATGCGACAAATAAGGCTAACATTCTCATGTTGTAAAAGTTGCGAGCAAAATAGTTCTGAGGGTGAAAAACATTATGAGAAGGTCACTGAATCAAGAGACTTGAAATCTGCAATTTAAATAAAGCATTCATTCATTTACCCCAAACAGTTGATTGCAAGGCTACTGTTTCAAGCACTATTCTTGGTGCTGCAGACCTAACAGTGAGGGAGAGCATTTCTGCCACCATGGAGGAGATAAAGAATAAAAAAGCATACCCACAAATGAAAAACATAATTTCAGAGAACGTTAAATACTAAGAAGAAAACTACATCAGGTTAGGAGCTTAGGGAATAGGGGTGCTATTTTAGATGGTGCTGGTCTGGGAAGATTTATCTCAGGAGGTGAGCTTTGAACAAGAGAGGCCTGAATACAGGAGGGGAGCAGGTTATGCAAACATTTGGTGAAAGAGTGTGTCAAAGACAGGAGCAACAAGGGCAGAGGCCCTGAGTTAGGAGTGATGTCGGTGTGTTTGAGAAATAGAAGGAAACACAGTGAGAAGAAGGGAGACTGGTGTGTGGGGGTGGCAGGGGGCTATGATCAAGCAGGTGAGCAGGGGGCAGGGTTTTGTAGGCTTCTGATAAAGGTTGTCTTGTCTTTGACAGTGTGGTGGTTCAGTTTACAACCTCTGAGGCCTCACTGCCTGGATATGAAGGCTGCCTGCCTCCATTTCCTAGTGTGGGATATGGACAAATGACTTAATCTTTTCTGTAGCATCACTCTGCTCATCTGTATGCGAAGTGGGATATAACAATAGACCTAACTCTTAAGTGCGCTTTGCGGATGACATGTTAATATAGGGAACGTTTGTTATTAATATTATTATATCATTATAATAAATGTAATATTCTAGTATAATTATTGTTTTAGTCTAGGTGGGATGGGAAGCTATTAGAGGATTTGAGGGGGGCTTGGTGCAGTTGGATCATGATTTGGAAGGACCACTCCAGCTACTATGTGGAAAACTGACAGTAGTAGAACAAGAGTGAAAGCAAGAGGACCAGTCAGAAAGTAAGTTATACCAGACGTCAGGCAGAGGTGAGGTTCATGGTGGTGGGCTGGACTTAATGGTACCTGTGGAGATGGCAAGAACTGGGCAGACTCGATGTATTTGGAACAACTGAGAAGAATTATTGTTGGGTTGTATTTAAGGTGAGAAAGAGGGTTCAAAGATGATAACTTTTGAATTTGGCAGCCTGAGCAACTAAGTGAACCGCTGGTACAATTTATTGGGCTGGGAAAAAATAAAGCCTCGAGAAGTGGGTTTAAAGTAATAGATTATGGTGGACATTAAGTATTTGTTTTAATATTGAGTGGGAGATGTCAATATAATATAAGTGGATATGTCAGGGGATTTACCATAGTAAAGCTACATCCAAATGTAACACCTCAGAATGATATTACACACCCCATCTCTGTTCGTGTCATTTCCCCACACAGGACCCCATCTTTACTGCCAGAGATTACTGGAACAAGGCTGTCCACCACACCCAGACTGGGTCAGTTTCACTGGTTCTCCTTGGAAGGTGGATCTGGGTCACAGAGGCTGAGTTAGCTAGCCTGAGCTCTCACTTAGGGGAAAAGGGGCCTTTGGTAGACGGATGTGGCCATGATTGGTCACGTGCATGCAAATCGGTGAGCTGAGAAAGATAGCAAAGAGATGCAGGAAAAGGGAGGAGCTGTGCAGAGACAACAGAACATGTGAACCCTGGCACAGTGAGAGCTGGAAGCAAAATCTCAACTACTTGGTTTACACAACTGTAGTTAAACACATTCTTCAGGAACCCACTGGGGTAGTGCGGAGCCCATTCAACCTTTAAACCATTTGTAATAGAACTATACCTGCAGCCATGGAAGCCACGATGGCATACCAAATTAATAATTATTCAGAGTTATCTAGGAAACATTTATGTTCCATGTATTCTGTATTACGTAATATAGGGAAAAATACAAGATGGTTTAGGAAAATGTAGTTACAACTAAATTAATTTGCCTAAAATACATAATACATAAACATATTTAAAGATAAGCATTTAGAATATATAATTACTGAGGACAGTCCACTTTCCTTATAAGAGAAATTCTACAGTCCATTGAGTTTCTGGGTTGTCAATTGTTGATTTCTCAAGGGCTATAAAATACTAAATATGATTCTGCTGTTCAAATGGCTTTATTATGAGGGTTGTTGTTCTTAATTTCTAGGTCTAACATCACTGGTCAGTACCTCTTGTAGGTGGATTCTACATGCTTATCTCCTATCCTTTTCCCCCTTTATGAAAATTATAAAAATTTATAAAAATTATACATATATACACATAATTATAAAAATTATACATAGATCGATACATATGTATAATTTTTACAAAGGAGGAAAAGGATAGGAGATAAGCATGTAGGAAAAGGATAGGAGATACCCATGTATGTGTATATATATGACATTACACATGCATGCTTATAAAAGGCCTTTCAAATAATATTTTTAAGAATTTCAAGATCAATATGAATAGACAGAGCTATACCTTTTTTCGTTGTTTTCCAAATATGAATGTGTGCTTTACTAATTAGGGGAACACCTCTGCAAAATGTACAGGACACTACATAAAGAACTGTAATCCCTCTCTCTAAAGAATACTTTTGAATAGACTTTCTTATTATCAATGGAAAGTGGCTCAATTAGCTAATATTTTTATACCTGGATTTTTAAGTAAAAGGGTGATGTTATAGAAATACTGACTAATCGAGTTCTGGAACATTAATTTGAATTACTTGTGCCCTAGAAGGCACATCTTGCTTTAAAATCTGTTGCAGGTCCTCAGAATATTTTTATTCTAGCGTCTTTGTGGGCAGACACTGGGAGTACTGTCCTGGCAGGAACCAAATGAAAGGGTTTCAGGGAGTGTGAACATGAGTAGAGGTCATGGGTTTGACAGTGGGGAGCGGTGGGCCAGATACATTCACTATAAAAGATAAACCCACTACAATGGGCAAATCAAACATGTGCTGGGCTAACCTGGTTCCCTAATTGTCACTCAGGGAGAGGTCAGCAAATATTTACTGAGCCTAAATTATTATGGTATTGTAACAATATTCATTCTAAAACATCTTACTAGAAGTTTCTGTTGGTATGCTATGATTTTCTTCCAGAACGCTGACTCGGGCACTTCCGGTTCTCCGTATCTGTGTGTGTGAAGCTGCCTCAACTTTTGTTTGCCCTTGTCTTCCTTGGCTTTCTCTTCTTTTTCTCCATCTTCTCCCCTGTGAAAACAGATGAACAAAATATAAGCTCCACAGAAACTAAAGAACTAAACGGGTGTTGTGGAAAATTACCCAAGTGAACAAATATTTTAGACCATTGTATCACTTCTGAAAACTAATTTCTTTTCTGGTGAACAATAATATTCTGAATTTTAGAATCAGGGGTAAGAGTTCCTCTTGATCACAGATTCTATGAAGCTGAAATATAGAGGACATTTTATAGGCTTGACTTTATACATAGCAGATTCCTTCCAATTCTGCAATAAAACATTAAAAAAAAATGAAGACTGACTTTGCTGTGACTGTCCAACATATCCTATTTTTAAATTATAATTTCAAATTTTTTTTTTGAGAAGGAGTCTTGCTCTGTCACCCTGGCTGGAATGCAGGGGCACCATCTCAGCTCACTGCAACCTCTACCTCCTGGGTTCAAGTCATTCTCCTGCTTCAGCCTTCCAAGTAGCTGGGATTATAGGGATGTGCCACCATGCCTGGCTAACTTTTTTATATTTTTAGTAGAAGGCCGGGTTTCACCATGTTCGCCAGGCTGGTCACCATGAACTCCTGATCTCACGATCCATCCGCCTCGGCCTCCCGAAGTGCTGGGATTACAGGTGTGAGTCACCGCACCCAGCCTGGATTACACGCGTGAGCCACCGCACCCAGCCTGGATTACACGCGTGAGCCACCGCACCCAGCCTGTAATTTTAATGCACAATTTTTAACATTTGCCATTAAGATTTAAAATCAGAGGCCTACACACTTAATTGTTCACATGTATAAAGTATATCATTATACTCACACTTTGACATATATTAATTGTAATTAATTTCATTAAAATATATTAAGTGAATTATAGTAATGTTATATTAATTCCAGACAATAATGGAATTAGAAGAATTGACATTTGATATCCTTTGGGTACAAAATATCAGTCCTTCATTAAATTAAAGTGAAGTCATATGTATTAATACATAAACCAGAAATATTAATATATAAGCTATACTTAACTCATATGAGGTGGATATTAAAGAATTGCCATTGAAATGCCTGTCTTGCTGTTATTTGTTATATGTCTACTTTTTATGTGACCATTTTTACAACAGACCCAATAGTGTAAGGTCTATGACAATGCATAGTGCTGACTACAAAGAATATACGATGAAAACAGACCAAAGAAAATGACAGAACAGAGGAGAAAATTTCAACGCTATGGGAGAATAGTGGCACTACAGGCACCTAAAAGCTTCCTTTCTTCCCCCAACTTTTCAAATGTGCGTATAAAATTCTATAAACGTGGAGAAAGATGCAGGCTTCGATTATTCACAGAAACCTGGTGTTATGAGGGAGTTATGCATTTCCATCGCCTCACATCCAGCTCTTTTTTATTGCTGCATTGATACCAGGAGTGTTGGTGAAAATGAAGGTTCCCAGGCCCCACACCAGACCTGCTGAGGCAGGATCTATGCCCTGGGGCCCAGGAATGTTTGTTTTAACCAACTCTCCTGGGGATTTTTATGCATGTGGCCCTGGGTCTATAGTTTGGGGCCCAAGAATGTTAGTTTTTTTTTTTTTTTTTTTTTTAATACTTTATGTTGGAATGTTAGTTTTAACCAACTCTCCTGGTGAGTTTTATGCATGTGGCCCTGGGTCTATGGTTTAAGGAGCATCACTCCGCAGGATTCTATGAAGGTGCATTTGGAATGTTTGTTTCCTCCTTCCTTGAAAAGGACAGAAATACATGAGTGATTTTTAAAGACAGAATTGTGGCCCTGAGTGCTCTTACAAACAGCATTCCATGGACTCACTGGAGTCTTTCCTGCTCACAGGGAATCACACAAACGGAGGGCCACATGGAATGAAAGGAAAAGACTAGAATGGCAGCCCTGGGAGCATCTACAGTGATCACTGCCTGTGGCCTGAGGTCCTCGCCATCAAAGCCTCTCCATGGAGATGGCAGAATTAGTTCTGTGGCTCCTTGGCAATATGAGATTCTCCCTTGCGGCTCCCAAAGACAGAGTACAAGAAAAAGAGATGTAATGACAAACTGAAATGAAGGAACAGTATATGCAAACTATACATACTCGGCTTTTTCAGGTTCAGATTTGGTTTCTTCTTTTTCTTCCTTTTCTTCTTCTTTTGCCTTCTGTTCCTTGAATGAGTCAATGGGGGGGAAAAAAAAATCAGGATTACCCATCACCTTTGAATGAATTTAGGGAGCCATGTGACCATGTGTCAAACCATAACCTACAGAAGATACCCTCTTGCTTCCACCACGATAAAAGTGCCACGTGTTTTTCATTTTACGGGGCCAAACATCTCCCACTTCTTCTGCACACTGACCTACTGCACCAGCAGTAGGGACAAACTTTCTGGGACTCCTGTTTACTCTCTTTTCTCATTTCTGAAATACCCTTCTTTATCTTAAGCACCTACTAAAACCTTACTCATCCTTTGAGGCCAATTTAAGTCCTACCTCTTCATTCCTATCTAACTACTTTAAACTATACTGGCATTGCCATTCTCTCAAGATAAGCAACCCCTACTGCCCTGCCTATACTATTTAACAGTTAATCATTTTCTAGTTTCTTCATGTGTGTTAGTTTTATAAACTTTTTAAGGTAATTTGAAGGCAGTGACCCCATCTTACCTTTGAATTCCCTACATACCCAGTGGTGTCAGACACTTGGTAAATATGCCATATTTATGGATGGACTGTGGCTCTATGGACTAATGACTACAAAGAACATAAATGAAAACAGGCCAAAGAGAATCACAGAACAGAGGAGAAAATTTCAATTCTCTGTGAGGATAATGCCACTACAGGCATCGAAAAGTTTTCTTTCTTTTCCCAATTTTTCAAATATGCATATAAAAGTATATATACATATGTATATGTATACATATACATAAAAGTATATGTAGGAGAAAGATGTAGGCTCCAGTTAGGGTGGGTACTGAAGCTTACACCTTAATAATTTAAGATAATATAATAATTCATAAGGACTCAACACTAACTTTATCTACCAAAAAGCATTTCTCTTTGGAAATTCAAGTCACGTAGGTAACACCGTTCAGGCAGTAGCATGGAACCTGGTCTAATGATCATCTATTATACCCCCCTGAAGTCCAGAGAGAATGCTGCTGTGACTTAGAGATAAATTACCTGAAATTTTTCTTGCACCTCAGGCATGGGGACTGGGTTGCTCATGAGGTCACTGAGCCCAGCATTTGGATTATGAGGGATTAGTTTGTACTGTCCTCCTTCTCTCTTCAGATCCAGGCCAAAGATGTCCGAAAGAAGGTCACTCTCTTCTGTCAGCTCCTTTAAGTCGGTCAGATCCTCAGAGGGCAGGGCGGCTTCCAGGGTTTTCCTCTCTCCCTCCTCCCCATCTCCTCTAACCTCATCCTGAGTGGGGTCTGGCATGTTGGCTAAGAGTTCTGCAACTTTGATCTTTTTAGCACCTTCGACGAGGCTTCCCCCAAGCAGCAGGCTGCAAATGATGCGGAAAAAGCCTCTGAAAACGCTGGCCACGAAGTGCAAGAGGGTCATAAAAATACTCCAGTAGGATGAAAAGAAGGCCGTGACCATGTCCTTCACGGTCATCTTTTTGACTTTTTTCATCTGCTTCTTCAGGCTCTTCAGACTGAGCATTCGCATAAGGGTCAAGATATTGTACCTGAGCGCAAACAGGGCCGACTTGACCGTCAGAATGGAGAAGAAAGCCATTCTCGGCCCCTGCTCTTCCGGCCTCTCCTTCTCACTTTCTTCCTTATTCGCTGACCTCTCGTTCAAATCCGACTCTGAGATCTGAGCCGCCAGCTGCATTTCGAAGATGGTGTCCTCGCAGAAGTTCACAAAGAGTTCCATCTTCTCTTTTTCTCCTCCTTCATTGACCACATCAAAGATGAACTGTCGTTTGGACTCCTTGACCTGGGGCTTCTCCCACTGGGTTCGGCTAGACTCACTGATTTCAAAATAGACTCTCTCGATGCGTTTGGCGCTTCCCATGATTTCGATGCGGCCCAGAAAGGGCTGGAAATAATTCAGGACACTCTCGGCTAATTCTAGGAAAGTCTGAAGTCGGGTATCGTTGGGCATGTGCTCAGAGAGGTTTGTCAGAAGGACGGCGACATTGAAGCCGATGTCCTTTGCAGGTTCGTGGAAGCGTTTGACGAACTCCTCATAGTCAAGGGTTTCATTCTCATCCGTCTCCGCACAAGACAAAAGAAATTCCGTTTCTGACTGCGTGTAGTGCTTATGACTCTCCATCGCTTTGTGGAAGTCCCTCTTGGAAATGACTCCCTTGCCATCGGGGTCATATTCTTTAAAAGTATCAGACGACGTCAAATCTTTCAGTTTTAAGAACATGTCAAAAAATTTGAGAATCATCTCCACATTGTTGGAAGATTCCACAAGCATATCCACCATCTGTTTGCCAATCGTTCCGTTAACAACATTACCTGGTGGTAAAGCAATTGCATTTGTTTACAAGAAACTGTAACAAAATCAATGATCATAGAGAAAATAACAATATAGATCTTTAGTAACATCTGAATCAAGGATATGTCCTGGTTTATCGCTCACTCTATAAAAAGATAATTATTTATAAACTATAGTTTGAAAAGTGATTACACAAACATGCATAACGCTATTTACAAAGTAATTAGACTGACACACATAAAATGTTTCAACAAAAGTTGACATTTTTCCCCTCAAATTAATTAATCAAAGAAGCAACATGTTTTAGATAAAGAAAATGAGCCAAAGAGCCAGAAACTAAAATCAAGTTTCATATTAATAATAAAAATAAACATTTGCTCAGCCCTTTAGAGTTGAAAAGTCACTATCATAGACAATATCTGATTTAACGTTTATACGTAAGGCAGGTACTTTTTGTTAACCCTAATTTTACCGATGAGGAAATTGAAGTTCAACAAGACTAAATTAAAATGGGCCCATTGTGACTTAATTATTAAAGGTTAGTGCCAGGTCTTCAGACCAGATGCTGAGAGCAAACTGTATGCTTTTTCTAATTCATAATGGAAAGCACCTTTCTACATTTCTTCATGATTTGTGTTGCATAGTTAGAAAATGGCAGATTCCTGAACTACAGGATTACAGAGTGCTTTTATTCATTGAACAGAATGTGTGATATAACACAAAGACAGGCAGGAGAAGAAAGGTCGCTGGTCAGAGGTCCACAGAGTCAATCTGGGAAGCAGTAAGCACCGTGGTGGTAGGAGTGTGCGATCTGGAGCTCCATCGTTGGGTTTGAATCCAGGTTTGATGTGCTCGGCAATGTGGGCAGATTTCTTAGCCTCTGTGTACCTCAGTTTCCTCATTTGCAAACTTGAGTTAATAATACCATAAAACTCATAAACTGGTCACTAGGATTACATAAGTACTTAATCCAGTACCTGGCACATTATGAAGTTGGTTTTAAGTCACTGCCGTGGTTGCTGCTGCTGCAGTTATTATTGCTGCTGTTAGTATTTAACCCAAAATTTGAATCGGGGCCATGCATGGAAAAATGGATCCTGTGCTTAAAGGGTATAAAGTGGCTACTGTTGCTGCCAACTAAGGACTTTAAGCAAATGCTGCCACTTCAAAGTCCTAGCACGAGGCATGACAACTGCCTCCGTTAACTAAAGTGGAGTTATGCCATGTGTGGCAGACTCGGAGAGAAAATAGGAAGAAGTTAAGAAAAAGTGATAGGCACCGTAATACCGAACATTTTTCAGTTGTTTTGGTTGTATTTATAGGATTCCACTGAATTCTCACATCAATCTATCATTTCTATTTTGCAGAAGAGGAAGCTGAAAAAAGGGAGATGCAGCTGGTCCAAGGGTCATACCACCCAGAGGTAAGGAAGTCAGGATTTAAACTCTGGCGGTGGATTTGGAGCCCAAGCTCTTAACCACTATGTTTCCTGCCAGCTACAGAAAAAAAAAAAAAAAAAGAGAAAATTAAAACTGAGGCTTTGGTGGGGAGAACAAGACTACGGCTGCCAGCATCCTTGGGGGACAGAGGCTTTCCCTGCAGTGCCACGGCTTTAAGAACCCAAAGGAGTGACTCTGTGGTCTTTTCAAAGCAGCAGCTTACCCAGTTGGACATTATCCCAATGTCCGAAATCCCCACTGATTATGCAAGCAGCTTACACCACTGGAGGTTATCCAATGTGGATTTCAGATGTCCGAAACCCCCACCGCTTATGGACAAACACACTAACAAATAAAATATAGACTGTCTGGAGAGCTTACTTTTTAGGCTATCACTATGAAATGAAAAGTGTTGTTATAAAGTACCATTTTCATTCTGTAGATATGTAAACTGAGATATGCAGGATCTCCCTTTAAGAAAAAAACTATTATGAGAAAAAGAATAATAAGCCAGCAATAAATCCAAGACATCTACCATGTCTTAGTGTTATTTTATTCTATGCTACACTCTGATTCCATAAGCAAGCCCATGCTGATCCTTTAAATAAAATAATAAAGGGAATTTAAAAGTATATAAATCAAAACTACCTTCTAGCATGGACAGCAACATGACCACCATATCCTTCTGCAGATCCATTAATTCTTTTAAAAGTTCAATTTGACTGGAATCCTGAAAATATTAACATTGCATTTGAGATAATGCAAGAAAACTGTGCAGCAAGAACATCATAATTACTCTCACAGAAAGATACTGCTCTGGCAATAAATAGTAAGCACGTGAAGCATTATGGAACTAAAGGAGGGTCAAATATTAAAAATAGTTATACTTCACAATTAAAAAGTATTACTGATTTCAGCTAATGTTCTTTAAAGTATTTGTAGGCTAGGAACAGTGGCTCACGCCTGTAATCCCAGCACTCTGGGAGGCCGAGGTGCACTGATCACCTGAACTCAGGAGTTTGTGATCAACCTGGGCAACATGGCAAAATCCCGTCTCTACTAAAAATACAGAAAGTTAGCTAAGCATGGTAGTGCACACTTGTAATCTCAGCTACTCAGGAGGCTGAGGCATGAGAATTGCTTGAGCCTGGGAAGTGGAGGTTGCAGTAAGCAGAGATCACCCCACTGCACTCCAGCCCAGGTGACAGAGCAAGACTGCATCTCAGAAAAAAGAAAGTATTTGTACGGACAATGAACATATCTAGCAATAATATGAAAGAACCATAACAGTGATATATTCTCCAATGCCAAGCAAGACTCAAGAGCTTCTGCACATTTGACATCTATCTATCTTTTATTTGAAAAGCCCGCATTTTTTTCTTCTAACTTTCTAACTTCTTCTAGGTACTACTATGTAAAAATCAACTTCACATAGAAAAATATAGGCATATAAGCACCATAGAAGATAAACTTATAAATTTATTTGTTAGATAAATTAACCAAAAACCTACACAGGTATTACCTATTAGTACAACATTGTACTAATATTGTACAATGTATCTTATTTACCAATTTGATTAAGCTTTCCAATATTACTCTGGTTAAAATTTTGTTTTTGCTTTTGATTTTTTACCATAAAGAAACATTCTTTTTCGAAGACATATTGTGTCTAAACATCAGTATGCTTAGCTACAGTCCCTGGAAATACAGATCATACTTACATCTGCATAACTTTACATCTCATCTATTTTTTAAACTATTCTTTAAAAAATTTGTACAAGGCATTTTATTCAGATTTTGGTACATATGAAGCTAAATTCCTACTGTGTTGGGAGGATGAGACATTTTCTTTCTAAATAGCTGTTACGGAAACTATAAACCATGAACAGGTGCTAGGTAGCACCAGATGTCAATACCCTGATGGAAAAATATCAGGATGAGAACTCTCTTGTGAGGGTCTACATTTGGTTCATGTCGGTCTCCTTTACTTACCAAAATATCCCTAGTGATTAAATGAAAGACTAGAATTTCTCTACTGGGCTCAAGTCACCAATAACTCCATATTGACATTCTCTCCTTCACCAAACTCTAGCCAGGTACCTCTGGGCCCTCTTCTCAACTTGGCCTCAACTTTGGTCTATAAAGACTTGAACAAACACTAATATAGTTTCTAACTGTTCAAGACTGCATCTCTAGGATGAGCCCAGCCCTCCACTAAAGTACCTGCCTGGGAAAACGCGAGGTTGATTAAAAAATCGACTGTTCTAGACAACATCTAAGGATAAGGACTCTGGAGAAGGACAGAATCCTAACTTTGACAATTGCCAGTTAGCAGATATAGCTGGTCTAATCACATTTACACCAATGAACCTGTTGTAACTTTTCACTCCCCTGACTCTACTGAGCCCCTGTTCGCCCCTTCTCTAATCTTCATTTTCCCATTAATATTCCCAGTCACCTCTGCACAAATCAAATCGGGTTCAGTTTATGCTGAACTCTTTTTCCTTGTTGCAATAGCACTACTGATTAAAATCCGTCCTTATTCGTTTAACTAGTATCCAGCTTTCTTTATCTTTGACATTAAGATGTATCCTTACCACTTTTACTAGCGTCCAGCCTTGTTGATCTTTGACAATACATCCTGCATACTGTCATATGCAGGCCTGAGGGGCAGGTTCTTCACTTTACTGCAGAGACACAAGGCCTCAGGGAAGCGACCTGACCCACATGGGCGGAACAAGTCATGACAGCTCAGGAATTAGAACGGCAGCATTCTGTCTTTTAATCTGACATTCTTTCTTCTATCTGACCACCTGGCAAATGCCCACACTCTGAAGGTCTCGGGTTATACCATCAAAATTCACTGCATTGAAGAGACACATTCACAAGAACTTTTCTATTTGTGTATCTTTTTGTTTCAAATGAAACAAATCCAGCAGTGAGAAAACAAGCTGATATTTTTCAATAGGTTCTCTCAAGTTGACATTAAAACATGGTGGAAAATCTGTTTATTCTTCATTTGCTTATCCGTATAATAGCTACTTTTTCTCTTTGTCACAAAATTAAATACACTGGTTATGGGTAAACATCACCCTACTGAGAACATCTGCTTGTTTAAGACCCTATAACAAAATTATCTCCCTTGTAACAGATTATAAAACCTATTTCAATTATCTGTAAGGGGAAGGAAAATTCCAGTGAGCCATGGCCAGGAAGATGAAGCTTGGGAAATGTACAATGTTTGGGGACTCAACTGTTTCATTTCTCCATTACATTCAATTTCCTAATATCCTTTGTCTCAAATTTGAATAATGAATCCTATCTATTTTCAGGTTACATAATGTTTTTTATTTAAAAAAAAGTTCATGTAGAACAAAAGAGACATGACAAAATGATCTTAAAAAGACAAGTGATAAAGTGATTTTAAAAAGATAATGTTCCAACATCAAAAAGCACATTTAATTTGCTGATGACTACAGTCTCCAGTTTGTCATTTAGGAGAGAGGAAGGTAGTTTACCTGCGACAGCTTCATCTGCATATGGGCAAATACATGAAGAAAGCCGACCACAGCATCCCACAGCCTGCTGTGTGCCAAACTCTGTTGATTCCCAGTGCAAGGACCCTGGAGTGTAAACAAACAGCAATTATTCCTCATAATTTATTTGCCAAAACAAACTTCACAATAACGGGAAAAGTCGCCTTAGTGCTGACGTATCTCACTGCTAGCACATTATCTAAAAAGATAGGAACTCGAAGCGAAAGAAAGAGATACAGTGATGATAATAACCCTTAATAGATAAATACATTCCTCTTTAAAATGTTTAATGATTCCAAAAAAATTTCTCAAGGATTTTTATATTTTGTGAATCTTTTTTTTTTTTTTTTTTTTTTTCGTCTGGCTTTGATCTCTTCTATTTAGAGGAAAAAAATAAGGTCTGGGTGCTTTGGCTCTTCAGTCCAATCAATCAGTAGTCACCATTTTGTATTGAGAAGAATCTGAGAATATGCTTTAGATGAGAGCTGATTACCCTTTTACTCCTAAATAGTAACCTGGATAAAGCATTCACATAGAGAAAAAAATCCTCTTCAACATTTTCTAAATTGGACAACTGTTTTACAAATGGTGCAACCATTGAAGTGTTTTAAAAGAGTAATACTTGTTTATTAATTTCATGAATCCAGAATCCAAGACAATTGGAAGTGGTTCAAATAACTAATTGAGAGATCATTAGGCTGAGATGGCTCCAGTGTCTTGGGTTCCTCCCTAAGAAAACCAAATCCCAACTCAGTGTAAATTTAAGCTTAACCAATCAGAAACTGCCAACTAACTTCTAACTAGAGTTCACCAGTCAGAAACTGCCAACTAACCTCTAACTAGGAACTTTCCACTTTTACCAATCAAATCTCTTTGCTTGTCTTGCTTCCAGGAGCACCTTATAAAAGTGCCCCCACCCTTGGTGAAGGGCTGAACCATTAGTGTTCTGGTGTTGCTCAATTCATAAATAGTTGAATGCTCAGATAAACTTCGTAAGATGTTATTGTGCCTAAGTTTATCTTTTAACAAGCCTAACTTTGTTCTCTTAGCTGACACGTCTGAAGTACCAATACTTGAGTGGATCTGCTGTAGCAGCCAGACTGTTTTCTTGGAGCCGATTTCTATTTTCACTTTCCAGTGAAAAACTTCTACCATCATTCAGTTTTGTAAACCCATCTACATCAGTCATGAAAATAACAGGGATTTTACTTAGAAAGGAAAAAAGTACATACAATACTGTTAACTTCAAATTCCTTCATTCCTTTAGGCAAATAACAACTCATAATAACTTTAAATTGCAGACCACATAAAAACATTTCGGATCTTATGCTAGAAACAAGTGATTGGAAGAGATGGCCATATCCAAGATGCTGAAATAGAACTTTTTCCTGTCTCAGTATCTCTTGAGGCCCTACAGCTGAGATATTGACTATGTGTTCTCATATGATTATGAGAATGACATGTACCCACGTATTACAAAAGCAGTAGACTATCTGCAAAAGGGGTGACTAAAAATAGATCTTTCCACTCTAAGGATATAAAGGGGTTGGAGTTGAAAAGGGGGAGACTTTGGAGGGGGTTCTCCATGTGCTGAGCCTCTCCATTTCATTACTTCTGCATCCCCTTACAGCAAGTGAGAGAAGAGGCTCCAGGAGAGCCATCATGTGAGCTCAGTTTCTGTCTTCTGAAGTTGGGAAGCATAAGGTCTGGTATTAGAAAGCATGACAGACAGCATGTGACGAAAAAGATGTGTGTTTCTTATATGGACTACTCAGGAGGGGCCATTCTGCCCCATCTGAAATCAGTCTGAAATGGTGCCAGAATTCCAAGGTGGATGGGAGCCACCAGATGCATGAGGTCTGACGGAATAACTTTAAACTGGATGGGAGAAGAGTCATTTCCAGGCACTGGAGGACTAAGAGGGCCAGGCTTGCACGTTAGATGAAAAAATACAACACATCACAGCAGAGGGCCAGCTCCACGGTGCACTCTGGGATTACATGTGCCCATGGAGACCTTTCGTTCCTTTTACCTCCTCTCTCCCACAGCTCCAACCCAGAGGAAGCCTGGGGTTAACCAGGAGGGGAAAGGGAAAGAGAGAGAAGAACCTTGAGGGGAGAGAGTAAAAAAAGCGCAGATTGGACTCCCTCCAGAATGAACAATATCCAGATGGGAGTTCTTGCCCACACCCTCACTCCACGTTTTCCAGCTGAAAATGAGGCCCAAGAATGAGGGGAAGCTTTACTGAAACGAGACGATTTTTGTGACAAAGTGACTGACATGATTTTATTTATCTGAAAGTGGTCAGTGCACAAGATTCCTTCTTGTGGTAAAGAAATGGTCAACAGAGCAAGTCTGAAGGGACAGTGGTGAGAAGGAATCAGGTTATTTTAATCTGGAGGTCATTAAATCCAGTTCATTTAATGTACCAGATATAGTAGTTTTATAGTTTCCTTCATCCCTGGTTGTAATTAGTCCAAAATGGCTATTACAGCTCTGGTTTGAAAGCAATAGATCTTTAGGATTTTCCTGTGGTTGATGTTCAGTGTCAGTCTGGTATTCCAATGGCATATAAATGAGGGAGGATGAAAAGTGCAAGAGGCTATTAAGTGAACACTAGAAAGCCATTTTTAGGAATATAAACTTGTTTTTTCTTCAAGTCAGAAATAATTTTCTTCCTGTGATAGGTAAGGTTTAAATCAAAAGTTGAAGTATTACAAGGGGTTATGCTCTCGTGTAACCCCTAGGTGACCAAAAGTTGTCTGGCCAACCCTCACGTGACAGAGTCGCAAGCCCAGAACCAAAGTACCCATTTCTTCTTCTAAAACCCGAAACACACAGAATGTCCTTTCTAGGGCTTGCTCAACCTTAGGTCATCAGCTTCTGGGAGCTGTAAACTCCCTAGCCTGCTGCCTTGCATTCTTTTTCTCCTGATGTATGTGCCTGCAACATGGAAGACCTTTGCTAACTACCAGAAGGACCTGTGCCAAGGACACATCAAGCTTTCCCTCTTCTCAACAACTACCTCATGGTCTTACTCTAGGAACCTCGACAATACAACGTCCTCTTACTCAAACAATTCTTCCCCTTTTATTAAACTGGGATTACAATCTTACAGGTAATTCCATTTATTTCAATGGTGTTGGATCTCCCCCTTATATAACTTGCTGTAGTTAGAAATTTGAATAATAACGCAATATGCAATGCTGTAATCTAAAAGGCAGTCCAGAAGAAGCACGAGGCTAACGATAAGCTTATCTTCATGGTATCAATATTTATCAGCAGATATGCCACTAAGGCAAGCTTCTCTAAACCATATTTCACTAAATGTAATGTGGTAACTTGGATTGTATCCCAGAATTTTAAAAAACAAAGAACATGAATGGAAAAACTGGTAAAATCAAAAGAAAGTCGTAATTTAGTTAACAGGATGTGCCAATGTTAATTTCTTAGTTTTGACAAAAGTGCCATGAGTATATAAAACGTCAGCACTAGGGAAAGCTGGGTGAATCATATACAGAAACCCTCTGTACTATCTTTGCAACTTTTCTGAATACCTAAAATTATTCCAAAATACATATTTCACATATGATTGTTATTTTAAAATATGTCATATAAAAAAGTAACAAGAGAAGTTACTTGTTACTTCTGGGTTTTTTTTTTGGTTCTTATTGAACCAAGCATGATAAGCCATGTGACTTTATCCAATATCCTTTGCACATTCACGTAGAAATCCGTGTTCTATGACAACACCTAATAAAGAGTTTTGCACATAGTAAGAGCTCAATGGATGCTTCTAGCTTTCGATAAATTCAGGAATCTCAATTATTTTAGGAACCAAGAAATGCCCACTCTTAGCTGAAATGGCAGTTATATTTCATTTGGAATATATTATACAAATCATCCTGATTCCCATTTCTGCAAAATCCAGTGGCTTGCTAATGCCATCAGTCAATCCTGTTATTTATTCAGGACGTGACACATGAATGTTGTTGTACTGGTATCATTCTAGGCATGAATGCGAATACTAAAGCAATAATGAAAGCCAGGAGAGGTAAGGAAATGGGACTATGAGTAGACCAAAACTGACTGAAGCTTTCACTTTTATTTGATTTTAAAGGAAATGTTATTAGAATTATCAAGTGCGACTTTTCCATCTGGAAGTGCTGAAATACGGTTCCTCTTCCCCAACAAGGCAAAAAATAATACAGAAAGTGCCATGCTTCCAAGGGACCGAATGCAGAGGAGAGTGAGCCTAGAGGACGTCTTCCTACCTCTACAGCACTTACTCTTGGTTGGCTGTACTTGGCCATGAGTCATTTATTTACTGAAACAGCTGTAACTGTTAGGCTCCTGGGATACAATTTATTTTTAACTTAACCTTTCTTTTCCCCACAAGCTTCCGTTTAGTCTCACAAAGCCAATTATAAGTTTCTCCCTCCTGTTTTATCCTTAGCATGGGACACATCAAACATAGTGAATGATTGAGGGTAACATGGGCCACTGAGACAAGACAGAAAGGAAAGATGACTGGTCATCAGCAAAGTTTTGCTGATTGAAGAAAAACCCAGAATTTTATCAAATCTTAAAAAAAATCTGAAGTTAAGGCTAGAAGCTTAGTTCAAGGAGAACATAAAACAAATCGATGTAAAACAGAAAAGAATATTCTATATGGTATTTGGAATTTTATCTATAATATACATATGCGATGTTTTCAAACGCTCTTCTCTTTCTTAAGTTTCTATGAAACATCTTCCCACTTTTAGTGGAATACTAGAAAGAGTGGCTTAATGTTGTGCCTGCTCTCCCTTCCTTCCTTAATATTTACTAAGTGCTTAATATATATACCAGGCCCTGGAGGTGCAATAGAGCTACCATCACAGTCCATGCCTCTAAGGAGTTAACCATATCTCAACCTGCCAAATGGTGAAGCAATTTCATTCCATATAAATGCACATCTCAACCTAATATTTTAATTGTAGCAATTTGCAAAGAAACTCGGAAAGGGGTCAATAAGAGATATGGAAACTACTCTAGACATACTGCATTTTTCTGAGGAATTCAGTGCTACAGATAGCAGCTATGTTTAAATGTTTACCTGAATATACTCTGTAAGAGTGTTAAAGACTTGTTTTGCCACTTGAATAGCTTTGGAGAAATTCCGTTGTCCTTGTTCATCAATAACATCTTTCCCAGAGTAATACCAGTAAAAGTCACTAATTGATTCCTGGGAAATAGAGATGATATTGTTTATTATTCAGTCACATTCTAAAGTTACCATTGACTAACCAGTCTGGGACTCTATGCTTGAGAAGTATTTTAAATAATAGATATGGTAGCAAACAAAAACATCTGTGAATTAAATATCATTCTTCAATGATTTTCCTAAACATACAATATGGGAACCTCCTTCTTAGATATAACTAACAACTGAAGAGAAGACCAGAAGAAAACTTAGCTTTGAAAATTACTGTCTGGTAACCCTGAACTTCATAAACATAAGAATTCATTAAGACTGGAGCATATTTATCCATGAGCAAAGTTAGATGTTTACTATGTGAGCACAGAAAATAGATGAATCATGGAATAATCTTTTTTGGGGTACCGACATCTGACCTCCTTTTTCTCCAACAAAGCCAGTAACATTTCATCAGTGAGAACTTGCTGATATCCATGGCTTTTGCACCTGTCCCTGAGAAAACTGGCTGGATTGCTTGTAAATACTAATCATTATAAACAATTATCTAAATAAGATCAATCTCTATAAACCAGATGTATTTAACAATAACGTACATTTTAAAGAAATGTTGGTTGGATAAGTAAATAATCCAATTTAGTTCAGCCTGTGAACTACGTTTGGGTTTTCAGACAATTTTTAAAATTGCAAATGTGTTTTCAGCAACACTTCTTGGTGTACTGACTTCAAAATGGACCTTCCCCCACCACATTAAGCTTTCAGTTAGCAAAAAAGGTTGTGATGTTACACACTCAAAGATTAAGGAAAAAGCTGAAAGTCTGCATTTATAGTTTTTAAAATACTGTGCTTGGTTTGGCTTATAAATAAAATGAGGGGAAAAAAAGTTGTAAAGGGCTCTCATTATTTAAGAGGCCTACATCTTCAATTCAGTTTGAGTAACATTCTCAAATATGATCAAAATATCAGAGATTTTTTAAGCAATGTGGTATGAAAATTAATGCAAATATTAGGACATCTGAAAAGAAGTGACCTTAGACTGTGAAATTTCAGTATATGGTAGTAGTTACAAAGCCTTTCTTTCCTATTCCTATGAATGTTCCAAACATTCTTCCCCAATTTGTCTAACAACTGTAGAAGAAGGAGCAGAGTATAAAAGTGCTTTATAAAATGAAAATGACTTTAAAATACCATCAAGCTAAAGAAACGGAGGGGAAGAATCTCTACTTACAGAAATAAAATATGAGCAAAAGTAGGAGGCAGGATCAGGAGTGGAGATAACAGTGGCAGTTTTGCTCTAAGAATTGCTGAGAGATTGTGATCAGAGATAAACGATCTCAAAAACTCCTTTCTAGTTACAAACCAAAATACATTAAAACTCTGCCGTATTGTTTCAACATATCAACCCTTTTAATTTGTTACTAATATAGAAAGCAACATACCTGAACTCTCAGTAGGTAGTCTACAGTGGAGATGATTATGTTGACAGTTGTATTATTGCCAGTCTGAGTTCTCAGATAATTCTGAAAATCTATGCAAGATAAAAAAAAATGTTATTAATGCTTGCTCAGAAGTTCAAATTGAGTTATTCTAAGAACTCCAAAGGCAAATGTTTTCTGCGGCAAAATCATTGTGGGTTAGTGCAGTGTTTTTATCTAATAGTTTTAATATGAAAATAATTTATATTTTCCATAAAAAGTGATCACCCCAAAAGAGTATCTGCGTGCTCCATAGATGATCAATATTCAATTTTTGTCTCAGATGTTTCTAATATCAGTTTCCTTATTCCTAGTTCTAGAGCTCTGGGCAAATGAATGACTGAAAAAGGTTGCTATCCTTGAGGATATAAGAAGGAAATTATTTATTCATTAATCACTTACTCCTCAGTACTGTGCAAAGTGCTGGGGTCAGCCAAGATAAAATTAAGACAGAGTTCCTGCCTTCAGGGGTGCACAAGCCTGTTAGAGAGTTAGATGTGTAAACAACTAATGGAGATACATTATGTTAAGTAGTACAATGAAGTATGTGTACACTCAAAGTAAAGACAGGTGGTACAAAAGAAATAATGCTCTATATTACTCTATAACTATTTATATTTTTCATAAATCATCTTTTTTTTTTTTTATTGAGAGACAGGATCTTGCTGTGTTGCCTAAGCTGCAGTGCAGTGGGGCAATCACAGCTCACTGTAGCCTCAAACTCCTGGCCTTGAGCAATCCTCCTGCCCCAGCCTCCCATGCAGATGGGACTATGAGCACGCACCACCATGTCTGGATAATTTTTTAAATTTTTTGTAGAGATGGGGGTCTCGCTATGTTTCCTAGGCTGATATTGGACTCCTAAGTTCAAGCAATCCTCCTCCCACCTCGGCCTCCCAAAGTGTTGGGATTACAAGTGAGGAACCGCGCCCAGCCTCATGTGTCTTCCCTAACATCAAAATAATTGATAAGACTCAAGTGAAATAGCTATCCAAGGACTGTGAAAGCAGGGAAGCAATGTATAAAATGTCCCAGTGCCCAATGCAGAGACATGTTCTAGAACAATTTGTTGTCTCTAGAATGATGCATAATTGGAACTAACAGGTTCCTGTTATTACTGGCTTGAAAACATTATTTATGCCTTAGTAGCATCAGAAGTTTTGGGGACTCACAAACCTGAGTTGTGTCCCTCACAGAGTAGCTGCAGGAATCGGAAGAGGTCACAGGTAAACTCATCGTCCTGTAGAACCTTTTCTCCTGCGGGAAGTCCAGAGGGATCAGACATTACCAACCACCCCAGGCTGCCCCTCCCTTTCTGTCCCCATCTCCATACAACTTGCATGTTGATCTAGCATTGTTCTGAACCAAAAACAGTCACAGGTCATAGCCACTTTGCTATCTGAAGCTCATAAGATCATGCGCTTGGCAGATAGACGCTCTTTTTCTTTGTAAGAAAAGAAGGTTTGAATTTTAAAACTCAGACTTCTCTGTTAAAAGTAGCAGCATGGGATTGGCAACATTTTACAAACGACCTAAAGGCTTAAACTTTGCTTCTTTCTTTCTTTATGTTCTTGTATTTGGCAAGGTGTGCATAGAAGGGACCTTTCTCTGCATCTCAAGGGACCTTTCTCTGCGTCTCTCACGCAGGTTAAATTTGCTTTGTACCTGGATTGTGGCCAAATGATTCAATGGAAAGTATTCTGTGTATCCAAAAAAGCAGGGCCAAGAGTTTCTTTCACTAAAAAAATAATTCATGGATTTTTGTGAAAGCTGTAAATCGCTAGAAAATTGTTGATTAACTTGTTTTAATTAACTTTGTTATCAGGCTGTCTACTGAATTAAAAAGAAAAAAGGAAAGATTTCTGAAATCTAAAATAGAGATGTGACTGGTTTGAGCATTACTTCCATAGGAGGAGGAAATGGCGAACAACCTTAATTCTAAATATGAAACCAAAAGAAAGACTTTGGTGGCTCGTGTTGTGAGAGCTAAAACTAACAAAGAAAAGGTGAAAAAAAAGGCATCCCCTAGTTACAGAGGTTTCTCTGCATCATCCAACACGTATTTTGGGGGCAAGGAGAAAAACCTCATTAAAGGGCTCAGTTTACTTATATTTCAATTTAAATGTCTCGTGATCACAAGTTATTTTGAAAGCAAAAACACAAGGAAAGAAACTCAGAACAGCACCACACAAATGAAGCTGATTTTCAAAACAGAAAGTGTCCGTGGGGAAGTAAAACAAACAAACAAACAAAAAAGTTCCACATTACGAGCACCTGCTCCAAAATCTAAATTTGTTTAAAAGCAAAAATGACAAGATAGCCAGTGAATGAATGGACTAAAGTATTTTAAAAAATGAGAACTTTTTACAGAATGGAAATACTTTGGGTTGAGAAAGAAAACGATGCAATGATCGTATGTTTTACTTTAAGTGAAATCATGAATGATCACAGCGACAGAGAGCTGATGGACTTACCAGTCCGCAGTCTGTGACTTTCAAAGTGAGAGGCTTCATATAATGGTAGGGTTAGGAAGCAAAACCATTTTGAAAACTAATATAAACATTAAAAAAAGTACATAAAATCACTGTACTCATTTCCCTGTTAGCCCACAAGATATGAAATTTGGTGACTACGCTACAATCACCAAGTATGCAAATCAGACATTGTGGCAAGTTTAAGTGTTACAGGCACATTGTTGTGTTGAATCTCCCATAGTTGGCTGATAAGTCCATTCCTCAGTGTTTAAATTCACGACAGGATAGGAAACAAAAGGGAGAATGTTTTAGGCAAATAAAGGAACTAAACTCTTCATTGGTGATACTTAGTACCATTTTCATGAGTCACTTTAATCAGAAGAGTCTTTAAAGTGATATTTACATCAAAATATTATGAGTTTGTTACATAGGCTTATTGATTCTTTCCCTGTGAGCCCATCTGCAATGTTTTAGTTTTCAAAAAACAATTCAATAAACCACGTACACACTTTAAGTGTTCATATATTCAATATGAAAGAAGTAACCCTTACCAGAAAGTATTCAGAAAAACAGTGAAATAAATATAATCTACCTGTGTACCTAAAAATACTCTGCACAATAACGATTTATAACATAAGGTTTTATTTATTGTTGACACACACAGTATTTTCTTGACTGTATACCGAAACACGTACAAGTAACTTCACTTATATAAGGACACACCGCACATCGTAGAACAATGGGAAGAGGGGAGGGGTGAGGGAGGGGACGAGTCAGGCCTTCATTTACCAGCAGGTGATACCAGGTATAAGCTGGGGTGCTGTTGCTTCATGAAGACATTCCTATCTGATTAAAATGCTGCCATTGCCCATGCTGCAAATAAGTGGTAGAATAACAGAGATGGATGATGGCTTTATGTCTGCAGAAGGTACAGGATCAGCAGTCTATTTTGTGATGTGTGCAAAAGAAATTCCATTGTAAGATGGAAACTAAGATCAATAACAAATAACGGAATGAAGTAACATGTAGTTGAAAGTGCTCTTACGTTGGTCAATCACGATTTGTAATTGCTGCCCGAGGGCTCAAGGTACATATTGTGAAGGACATTCCTTTGGTTTCATTTTTATAAGAGGCTTAAGATTTTTAATACTGTAATAAAGGGAGAGGTATTCCAATATTGCTGCTGCTGCGGAGTTCATTCTTTGCACCTTCGTTTTCTCTTGTCTAAAATAAAGATAACATGTACCCTGTCTATGTCCCTGGCTCTTCACAATCTGTGGTAATTTTTTGTAAATCGTGGAAAGGTTAATATATTAGGTGCAGTGGCAATAACACTAAAAAATATGGACATATCATACCAAGCTGCTGAACATAGCGATTTGAATTTATTAACTGTGTATCTATCTCCTGAACACCATCTTCATGGATTAAAATGTTCTCAAAATTACAATGTTTTCCTGGAAATAATCTAGGTAGATTGTGTTTAATCAAGCTAAGAGTGAAACAGTAAGTCCTATTTTAAAGATCTAATAAAGTTAATACATTTTTAAAGGCCACTGTTCTACCTATCATTGGTGAATTAAGATAAATAGACTCCAAAAGACTAACACTCTCATTATCAGGTCCTGTCATGTCAATATCTACAATAACGCACAGGTAAAAGGTGAGTCATGAAGCATAGGACTGGCCACATTAAAGGATCCCCTATACTCTATAAAGTTGACTCAAAAGCACCCCACTGCCATAGAGGAAATTATGCTGATTGTTGATCTGGAGAGGACTTAAAGATCGACTCTGCATCTTGCCAAAACTGAAGAATGCTAAAAATATTTTAAAATAGTGAAAAGTCAGGTATTTTATTCCATATGGGAAGTTTTAATATTGTCGCGTAAGTGGCTTAAGTATGACTGCTTCAATTATATTACAATTCTATTAAAAAGTAAATTAAAAAAATAAGTCTACTGTTAATATTTGGTTAGTGACTATGATGTGCTAGATATGTTATCTCACTTCAATTCAGGTTTATTAGAATCCTGTAAATTAGCTAAATGTAATGCCATTTTGTTGTTCAGTGAACAACCAAGAAATTAAATAACCAATGTCCTATAGCCATCGGCTGGTAAAGAGTATGATTCCGGTAAACCTCAATAAACTTGCACTAAGTGTCTCTTCTATGGCAGGCACCTTGTGAGGTGAACATAATCTCGAACCTGAAGAAGTTCACAGTCTAATGGAAGATACAGGAAATAAACAGATAATTTCAGTATTATATGACCTTTCTGAATTCAGTGTGCTATAGTTTCTAAATGTTGTAAAGTTAGCATCAGTAACGAAAAAAATCTTTGACTAATTATCATCACACATACTATATGTTATTTAAATTGTGAACTCATACTTGTTTTCATCAATTTCAGAATCAAAGGAAAACCATTTCTAGATATGTGACTTTAGTCAGTTAACTATTCTGAGCCTTCGTTTCATCATGTCGATATGGAGATTAACAAACTCCTCCACTCCTCATTTCATAGGACTGTTGGGAGAATTGAATTGGCTCAAACAATTAAAAGTGCTTTGAAGTCTACAAAGCACAAAAGAAATAAATGTGAAGCCTTAGGTCAAATGACCTAAATTTCCAAGTTACAGAATTTCTGTAGGTTGTATGACCAGCAGTTCTATTAATTCCACTGAGTGCATTTATTAAGATTTAGTTAACAATCTGACAGCAGTGTATACAATGCATTCCTCTTTCCGATGCCAAGACAACAAAAATGGCCACTATGTAAAATAAATTAGGTTTGTCCCAAGGATAACAGAATTAAAGTATATTCTGTTAAACAAATTAAACTAGCTGGAGAGGGAAAAAAAATCCCTTTGCTTTCAAATGTGATATGCATGTTGTTTCTCTTATAGCCGAAGCCTACGTTTCTTGGCTGTCAAGACTCTTACTGAAATTCTTACTGTTTTTCATCCATTCCATTCATCAACATCCTTACTGATTTCCCTGCCTTGAGACTCTGATACCTATCTTACACAATGTTACCTGTCAGTAATTTTTCAAAAGCACGAATCCAATTATCATACTTCCCTGGTAAACAGATGGATTTCTTTAACTGTATGAAAAGTCTACTCTGAAGAATTCCCTCTAATCTATCATTAGGCATAACTCAGAGCTCTCCCACTGCCATGAAGGAAATAATGCTGGTCACTATCTTTGGAAGAGTCAATTTCTATTTAGTAGCACGACTGAGAAATGGGAAATCTACACTGTACTGTTTGTTAGTGGAGTCTATCAGAAGCATTAGTTGAACAATAAACGTTAGGAACTCAATTCTAGGTGGATCATTTAACAACACACACAGTGTCACTTAAGTGGTATTTAAGGGTTCTCTATGGCCTCAGAAAAAGTGCAGATTCCTTGGCAGGGCAGAGAAGGTCCTTTGTGGCCTCCCACGTACTATCTTTCCATCCTCTAGTCTGAACATTCCTTCACAACAGCTTAGTCACCATTCTCTGCCATGTTTGGTACCTTGAACTTTGCATATGCGGTTCCCTCACATTGGAATGTCTTTGCCTTCCTTATCCACCAGCTTGATTCCTAACTCAGACCACATGTCACTTCTGTGATGTTTCTCCCACCACATCCCAGCAGCTAGGTACTTCCACCTAAATTCCTTTATATGCATAAAGCATTGTTCTGAAGTTACTTGTTTACAAGTCTGTCTGCACAGTACTGAGCTCCTAAATCATTTCCAATGCTTAGGACACCATCTAGCACATAATAGTCACTCTAATTTAAATGAGCGCTTCAAAGTTTAAAAACTGTGCAAGGATGTTAAGAAAAGATTTGGTGCCATGAACCAACATCACAAGTTTTCCTTGAAGAGAAAATGTACCCACAAGAATGGCAGAATAAGGTACACAGAATACTAAACTACACTTGTGAAAGTATTTGGAAACCCTTGAGGAAAAGGTAGCCCATAAATTACTAAGCAATAAAAACAGGAACAAAAAGTTAGGGTAACCAATACTTAAAGATCAATTCAATCCTTTTGCTTAATTAATTTGTGTTGCTTCAACTTTACATAAATTTGATTAGATGATTATAAATGTATCAGTAAGCACCTCAGTGAAACAAATTATCAGATACAGATAGAAAGGTGGGGAAGGTTAATTGGTAGTTCATGTTGTAGTGAGGATTTTAAAAAATCAAACTATTTTTAAGAAATCAGATCAACTTCAAAACTTCATCTTGCTTTTATGAAGTCCAGGACTACCTGATGATGATCAAAAACAAAATTCAATATCCTCTGTTATATTCCAAGAAGAATTTTGAAAGCAGGAAAATTGCACTTTCAATGTCATAATGATTTGGTAATGGGGTTAATGGTTCTGATAAAAAAACAAATAAAAAAATCCAAGAATGGAATGACATTTTAAATATTCATACAGGTTTTGTTTTTGAACTTGATTAAATCATTAAAAGAAAACACATATAAATATAAAATATACAGCACAGACAACATTGAGCATATTACAAATTAACACATTTCCTGAAGAACCTTTTCAAAAAAAAAAAACTTGGGAGGCTCCGGCTTTTGTAGAAATGAGAGAAACTTAGGCTAAAAAGGGGACACAAGTCAAACTTGCATGACAGTAATGGCAGTAGAAAAAAACAGTATAAATAATTCAACTGAAATCTTTATATACAAACCTCAAAGAAAACATGGTTCCTCATGGTATCTCAATACCAGGTCAGGAACATTTGTAACCATAAAAAGTTCAAAAGCAATTTTGAAACTTAACAATAAATGCAAAATGTGGCAAGAGATTTGTGTCCCAGAAAGGGACAAAGAACAATAAGTCAAGGGGCAGCCAGGTGTGGTGGCTCACGCCTGTAATCCCAGCAGTTTCGGAGGCTGAGGTGGGTGGATCACCTGAGGTCGGGAGTTCAAAACCAGCCTGGCCAAGATGGTGAAACCCCATCTCTACTAAAAATACAAAAATTAGCTGATTGTGGTGGCATGTCTGTAATCCCAGCTACTTGGGAGGCTGAGGCAGGAGAATCGCTTGAACCTGGGAGGCGGAGGTTGCAGTGAGCTGAGACCACACCACTGCACTGCAGCCTGGGCAACAGAGCAAACCTCCATCTCAAAAATAATTAAACAAAGAAACAATAAGTCAAGGGGGGGGAAAAAAAAAGGCAGTGGTAGACATGAGGTAAGCCCCCAAAGAATAGGAAAAGATGGGAGGGAAGTGACTTGGCTCATGGGATCTGTAAATGAAACAGTGGGAGGCAGAATGCCTGCATTTCAGTCTCAGCCTTGCTGCTTAGCTGTGTGACCTTGGACAAGTCAAGAAACCTCTCTGTTCCTCTGTTTCCTTATCTATAAAATCAGGGTAATAGCTACCTCACTGGAGAGTTGCGGGTATCATACATTTAAGCTCATACATTTTCCATGGCTATATAATTTATGGTCGTATTATCGTCATTAGGAAGAGACTTAGCTTAATAAAAACAGTGGGCAAGGATGTAGGAGATTCAGATACAGTAGATTATTTTCTCAGTGCTAAGCCCATGCTCTCTGAGCCTCAACTGTTGAAGTAAGTGACATCACTAACAGCTGCTGCTTTTCCAGCCTTTTCTATCCCTTCCAATGGGGATGATTGATTTTTCTTCTCCTATGAGTGTGTATAGGCTTTTTTGTTTTTTTTTTTTAACTTTTATAGCATCTTAAACAAAAGAGTGGTCTCAAAACAGATATATTTAAACATGCCAAAAGAGTCTGTATAGGAATTCTTAAAACAATCTGGAAAATGCTATAATATTAATAGAGCTAATGAGTGGCCCTTACATATGCTCCTAATAGGTCTCTTGATTAAGGCAATAGCATGTATTCAGAAAGCACAATTTAATCTTGGAAGCCTTGTTGGCGTCCTAGGTACTATCTAAAATCTGATGCCTTATTTCCATTGCATAAAATGTCTTTCAGAAACTACTTTGAATTACTAATGGCATCGTTGTTAGTCTATTAGTTTGAGGAGCAAATAGTTGCTGTTGTTTCTACTGCTCTTTGAATTCAGTCGCAAAAATAAAAATTCGTTTTGATGTTACGTGATTTGCAATCTGTAAGATTTTCAAAGGAATAGAGAAAAACTCAGTAGACCTCCCAATCTTTGGAAGGCAACTGGCAGAGCACACTGGTGAGGAGGAGACTCAGCTTGTCACGTCCCCCTTGAATATGTCACCGATTTCCCGTGCACCAATCCGTGCAGCCATAAAGCCACAGTACGTTCAAGACAGAAACGCCACAGGGAGACTAGGGCACACATTCTAGGATCATTCATTGACACAACAGTTGCAGATGCTGGGCCCACTGGAAAGGTTTTTAACTGTAAGACAACAAAACCAATCCAGAAACGTAATTGAAATGCTTGTTGCCCCTTCATCTCTGACATCGTAATAACTGCACATCCTCATAGAAACAACATCGTCATAACTGCACATCCTCATAGAAACAAGAAAGAAAAAGAGGAAAGCTAGATGTGTGCATTTAAAAAATAACAGGATGCATCATGATGGAAATTAAATAATCTACTTATGAAAACAGTCTACAACACAAAAGAATGCACAAAAATTGTCACTATCAAGTCTGTACACAAAGCTAACAAAAGAGCAAATAAACAAAAGACAGTTCATTTTTAATAATTACCACGCTCATGAGTGATGACTGAGGAAGGGAGGGTAGTACATTTACAGTAGTCGAAAGAAAAGGAAATGGGGAAAAAGAAAAAAAAGTTGAGATTTTGCTTTTGTTTTTCTGTTTGTAAGGAAATAATACAAAATGTGTTAATCGGCTTGAGTAATTATTTTCTTATGTGTTGAAAAAGAATGCACAAGTTAAATCAATCTCATTTGGAGAGATATAAAGAATTCTCCCATCAGAATGGTCACTCTCACAAAGTTCTTTCTGATTTGGGACTCGAAAATGTTATTCCAATCCGTATCTGCCTGACAAAGGAAAGGAGGCTAAGGAAGATACACCTAAGTGGCTGCTATTCCTTTTGGGAGCTGATATGAACAGTGACTAAGAATGACTGATGGATTTGTGGTCAGAGCCCCTGGAACATTAGGTAAGAACTACAGGGGAAAACGAAATTGATTTCTAATTCCAAGACAGGGAAGTCAGGCTTTAGACAGAGACTTCATTCATTTTTAGAGATTTTGTAGCTGAAAATTGCTTAGGACTTTGGAGAGATGCTGGAGGTAGGCAGGTGATGGGCCCTGGGATCTGCAGTGGCTCCAAGTTCTCCGGACGGGCCCAGAAAACCTAAGTAAGTTTAGAGTGGCTCTGGTGATTTTTCTTGAAGGTCAGTCCTTTTGAACCTCAGGCCAGAACCTTAGGCCAGAAAACCTAAGAAGTTATAGAACGGTGTCAGTGATTTTTCTTGAAGGTAGCTAACTCAGTTAAGTAACCATATGACTTATATTTGATGAACAGACTTGTACATCCAAATGTCAAGCAGAAAATAAAATAAACACAGGAGCCACATAGCAGTAGCAATGGCAGGATGGGTATTAATAATAAACTTTAAAATACAACAAGAAATATTCTCTTTCCTATTTGTGAGAACAAAAAAATACGTAGATAAATTAGTTAATCCTAAAATATTTCAGAGAAATAAACACAGACTACAAATGGCAGATGAGAGAAAAAATTATTTTTTGAAATAAGATTAGTCCAATAAAAGACCCAATATTCCAAAACTAATAATTGACAAGAAGACATATCCAAACCACACAAAACAAACAAAAACAGATAAACACACGGGCCCTGAGTAAAACTAGTTTAAAAATCAAACACAAAAGAACAAAAACAAATCAAACCAAAAGATATTGAAGATTTTTTTCTTAATAAATACTCCTAAAATGAAAGGGCAGCAAAAGTTATTTCTGCTTTAAATGCATTGCATGCTAAACTTTCTAGTTTATACCAGCATCTATTTACAGAGAGAAAAATTCTAAGATCACGTGAATCACTGCTTTTGTGCACAGAATTATTTAAGCACAATATCTGCTCTTTTAATTTCTTTTATCAATCTAGACTTGCAAACATGTGTGGATATGAGGATCACTGTGCTGGAAGGGAAGAGGAGAGAACAGGAATGAGAGTAGACTGAAGGAGCTCAAAGGATGACTATCCTAAGGAAATAGAAGAATCTGAGAGCCCGACTTTGCTAAAGTGGCCAAAGAAAGTCAAATGTTCTTGAAAGATTCATCTATGTGGTTTATGATTTCCTAGAAAATTCTCTAATAAAGGATCTTGATCCTTCATTCAACCATTATTCCTTATTGAAAACCCAACAAGGGGAAAGGCCGCTGGCAACGGGGCTGGCACACAAGGAGTTAATGACCGGCGTGGAAGGTTGGTGTTGGGGTGTGACGGGTGTCCAACTACGAACTTTGAAATAAATCATGTAAGCATTTCATCGATTTTAAAATAACTTCGTATCTCTCTGCTTGAAAGGTAATTGATAATTGACTCATTTCAGGGAGGGAAGGGAGACAGGTGATCCTTTTAATGTAAGTCATTAATACCTGATCCTTCCTCTGTCACCATCCCAAGACCTTCAGCTTTGTTTTGTCGCTCAAATGCATTTAGGTCAAGGACACTATAATAACAAGGAAAAAAGAAACATTTAGAGGACTAATAGAACATTTTCTTTGTTCAGGAGAGCAAACATCTAAACACCACATATCTTGGAATATGAACCAAATGTTAACGTACACTGAAAACATGTCTCCATTCATTGCTTACCAGCCACATTCTCTTAGTGGCAGACTAGTGTCTCCCTTGGGCCTACACTGAAATGATCCATGTGAAAGTCAAACATAAAGCATTCATAGGTTTCCACATGGGGAGTACATTACAAAGCTAGCAGACATGAAGAAATAAAATTCTAATAATTATGTTCTTGCAGTTGGAATAGCTTGTTACATTAAATGTGTGTCAAATTCCTTAGTCAAATGCTGTCTGAATGACTTTAAATCTTGAAAAAAAATGGAAAATGATTACCACAAATGAGTTAATGATCATTTAGTCATAAAATGAGAAATGGTCTACAAGCTCCTAAATAAAACTAAATAGAATTTCCTTTTCTAAAAAAGCATACACAACTCATTTTCAAGTATACAGAATATACACTAATTCTCCAAGATCCCTATTTAAACACGGGGAAGTCTTTTTTTTTTTTTTTTTTTTTAAATTAGAGACAGGGTCTCACTCTGTCTCTCAGGCTGGAGTAGTGGTGCTGTCATAGCCCACTGCACCCTCAAACTTCTGGGCTCAAGAAATCTTCCCACCTCAGCCTCCTGAGTAGCTAGGACTATGGTACAGGTGTGTGCCACCATGCCTGGCTAAGTTTTTTTTTTTTTTTTTTTAGTCTTTTTGTAGAGATGGAGTCTTGCCCTGTTAGGCTGGTCTTGAATTGCTGGCCTCAAGGGATCCTCTACCTCTTCCTCCCAAAGTTCTGGGATTATAGTACCATAGGAAAGCTATTTTAAGGCATTATTACCATTCTGTAGGTTATTAATTATGATCTTACCAACCCCCTAAAAAAAGATAGAAAAGAAGACACTGCTGATTATCCCACTTTAAAGTGTTGTTAATCATTAACTATTCTTCTATGTGTAATTATCGTCAGAGTAAGAAACAAATGCTTCGAAAAAATACAACCACTGAGTAGAACCCCAAGAAGGAAGTAAGTCCTTACCTACATGACTGCATCAGGCCGGCCAGGCTCTGAAAGAAGCCCACATCCTTTTTCTCCTTGAGGTAGTCAAGCATTTTCTATGGGAATTATAGAAACCACATGGCCACTGAACAAAAATCTCATTGTTTGTTAAATAAATAAACAACCAAAACAGGCTTTCCATTCTAAAGACAGAAAATATTCACTGTGTACACACATGACTAATGTCATCTTTATCATGAAGTAGGAACACACACCTCAAAGCAAGATAATTACACAAACTTGGAATAAGAGGGTTAGTTGCCCTACACATGACCACAAGCACCAAAAATGTCGGGGGTAATATTACTCTTAATTCTCTTCTGGTCACTTTTAAAGTAATTTGGCGATTCAGATACTCTCTCGCAAGTTAACTGGGAAGAAAATTCCCATAGATGTTATTCACAGGTTTCCACACCAAGGTGATTTCATTACAGGCCAGGCGCGGTGGCTCACACCTGTAATCCCAGCACTTTGGGAGGTCAAGGTGGGCAAATCATGAGGTCAGGAGTTTGAGACCAGCCTGGCCAACATAGTGAAACCCCGTCTCTACTAAAAAATACAAAAATCAGCTAGGTGTGGTGGCATGTGCCTGTCGTCCCAGCTACTCGGGAGGCTGAGGCAGGAGAATTGCTTGAACCCAGGAGGCAGAGGCTGCAGTGAGCAGAGATGGCGCCACTGCACTCCAGCCTGGGTGACAGCTCAAAAAACCAAACCAAACCAAACAAAACAAAAAACCCAAAACAGCACTACAATCTGAGAGTGGTGACTGCCATATGCTAATGCTATAGACTGAAATTCAGTTTCCATTTCCATAGTCTTTAAACTGAAAAAACAATTTGAATCATTTGGCTATTAAAATTTTCTCCTTCGTTCTCAGAATGACATCCAGGATCTATGGTCAAAATTTTGGTTAAACATAAATATAAAAAAATGCTAAAGCAATGCTTTGTCTTGTTAGCTTACTGTTACATAGCACAATGAAATAGCTATTTCTGACATGGTTAAAATGTATTAGAGATTTCAAATGGAAAGCATATACAAGATGATAGAAAGCATGCTCAAAGGTTTAAGGAAATAAGAATACTGCTTTTCTCCAAATCTTGAAGAGCAGAACAATTCCTATTATCAACACTGTTCTAAAAAGGGCTCAGCTAAGCAGACAAAATTTTAGTAGTAATATTTTTCAGATAGCAAAGGCAATATAAACTAAATATGTAAAGGATACACACGCACAAAGTATATGCACATATGCATATATATATACACACACACATACACATGCACAAATACCAAATATACACATAGTGTATGTATGATACATAGATGTACAGACACACATATACACACAGACACAAAATCATACAGCCATTTATGGGGGGTGTGATAACTTTTGGTCAAATAAAAAATGAAACAATCGTTCATCTTTTCAAACAAAGGAATGTGGCTTACAGTAAAGGAGATGGTGGAATACATCCTCGAAGTTACAAAGAAAACAGACAAGTTCCGCATAGACAAGAAGTATACATTACAGGATCTCTCACTACTGTCTCTGGATCTAAGGACTTCTGAATATATATACTAAGTAATGAGGGTCTTCTTAAGTAAAACATAAGCAAGAGACATTATTTTTTGATAAATGTTTTGGAGAGATTGTTTTATTGTTCCTTTTTAAAAAGCTATATAATCACTTATTCTGGGAACAGAATGAGCTGGTTACCCTTGCCAGGTTCCGAAACCAGATAGCCACCGTTTGGTAAATGCATGGTGAGAGACTGGTTCATATCTCAGCACCAGAATTCACTTGACATGATAAAAGGCCACATTTGATATTTTCAGATGTTTTGACATCATTTGATGTTTGGATTTGTAACACTAGCACATAATTACTTTTTCCCTCTTTTGCTTTCTCTTCAGTACCGTGATAAACTAAAATTGAACCATATTGTACATAGAAAATAAAACATTTTACAACAAATAGTTCTTTACTATACGGTCCATCTGTCTGAAAAGTACATTATGTGAATGACTGGAAGCTATTACCTGCTGTACTGTGGAGTTCCCACCATTTAAAATAGCAATTCCAAGTTTCAAAGTAGCTGCTACCATTGGTCCAGTTTCACCTAAGAAATATAAAAAAGTAGTGTTTCTTGTATCATTTCGCCTTCTATATTAACCTATTCTACCTCCAATGCTGCACTTTAAAAATTATTATTATGCTCCCCCGCAAGCAATCTTCATAATGGCGGAGGGAGACTGACTGATGTTCCAAAAAATAATAAAATAATAATAATGCATATTTGGCATCAACATTTTAAAAAATTCTCTACAATATCTAAGAACTGAAACCTTAAGAAGATACAGAAGTAACAGAATAGGAAGACAACTGATCTTGAAATATTGAGACCTGAAATTATTAAGATTCAAGATTACTCATGTGTTTAATAAACATTAAAATAAGTATGAGCTACTTAAAACTTTCTTTAAGGAAAATTTCTCTCCCTCTTCCCTCAACAATATTATATATGAAGAACTTTCATCATTTTTATTGTATCGCTTTTACTTTAATATGTTTGTAGTCTGGTTTATTAAGCAGACTATTCTCAATTTTAAGTTATTCGGATAATAACACATTTTATTCAGTATATCATATTTTATTTTTCATTGTTCACCTCTATTTATCTTAGAAATATAAATAATCTTCTATTTAAGGACAAGGGTACCTAATAACAGAATATACCACCATTACTTTTCCTTTCCATTACGAATTATATTTAAAATATTTTCACAAAGAAGCTATTATGAATGTACAAAAAAATCATCTTGAAACAGCTGGCTACTGAGATATACGACAGCATCTTCATTGTTAAAAAAGTCTCACTTTAAATGTCTCCATATTTGTATCAAGGGTCAGCAAACTATGGCAAAATACCATAAATTACATAACAAAATTACAGCTTGCCACCTGTGTGTGTAAACAAACTGTGTGTAAATGAAGTTGTTTTGGAACACAGCCACCCTGTTTGTTAACTTATTGTGTCTGGCGGCTTTCGTGCTAACACAGCACAGTTGAAGAGCTGTGACAGGTTGCATAGTCCTTGAAGCTGAAAACATTGACTCTCTGACCTTAAAGAAAAAGCTCGGCCACCCCCATTTTATAGGATCAGTCTGCTAAGGTTTAGTTATAACATAGTTTCCAAAACTTAAAGAACAGAATGAAAATGAAGCTGTATAGTAAGACTCTGAAAAACAAATTAACATTGGTCTCCGTAAACAATGAGAGCTCGTATTTGTGAACAGGCACCTGATAGAGTCATGAACCAGAAACCCCGGGACTAAATGAGTCAGTGGAATTGAAATGAGGGAGCACCTTGAGAGCAACGAGGAAATCTGAAGAACAGACACTTGTGAGGGGAACCCAAGGAACCTTACCTTTGCTGGCACTGATGGTCTGCAGCACCATCTCAGCCGCACCACGGTCGTGGAGTCGGGCTTGCTGGTATAGAAGCTTTTGCTTTTCCATTTCTTTTTCCTGAACACAAATCCCAACCGTTTATGTTGAGGGTATCAGTAAGCACAGCAGATTTCTACAGACCATATTTTTAGTCATCTCTTCATGTATGGGCTCTATGACAACATTATGGACCATTTCAACACCAACGATGTTCTTAAACAGATATTATTAACATATTCAACTCTTGGTTTTTTTTTTTTTCCCCTTTATAGTTTTCTTGATATGCTTTTGGTACTGGTTTATCAGCATGGATTTGTTTTTCTCAATTTTAATTATTTGATTCATCCAAAGCCTGTATCACAGTTTTGAAGTACTGTACTTCATCAATGAAGCTTGCACTTTCTGATTTATACATTTGTGCATAAGTTTGTCACATTTTTAATAATCTCCCATGCCATGGCCATAACTTGATACTGCTCAGCAAATGGCTCGAGTTGCAAGGTATCACTGAATCACAGAAAAACATTAACTGAGATGTCTTGAAGTTTAAGCAAAATTGAAAGCTGATATGAATAAAAAGGTAGGCTTCAACAAAGTAGTAGATTTATGATACAGATCTCCCCAGTCACCCCCAAAGAATAAGAGATGCAATGTGCCTTTATATTTTGTATTCTCTGGTGGTAACAAACGATACTGCATGGTGCTGCTGGAGCAATGGCTGGAGTTTATTCTTTTCCACTTAAGCTACCACTGAAAACATAAAGAAGAAAATAAAAATAAAATATAAAGGCACAGCAAGTTCAAGACTGGTATGACCATTCACTTGAGCAATCCAGTTCACTGGAGAATTGAGAAGGAACTAAGCAGTATAAGTTGCAGAATGAAAGTTGCATAGAGCCCTATGACAGTGAGTCCATCAAATGGCGTGGTAGAGAAGCTTAGTCAATGGGACATGAAACAGTCAATTAGTATCATGTCCATAAACACAACGGCCAAAACATATATGACCTAACAGCAGGAAGAGCTGCAGCAGAGGTAGCCAGAATGACAGCTTTGCTGCCATAAACTTTCCATCCAAAATACAGAAAATAGACACTGGAAGATGGAAGAGGTTTAAAAAATGAAGGCTTGCTAGTTACAGAATATGAAAAATAAAGTGAACTAAAAGGAGGGGGAAAAGAAATGGGCTCAAACAAATGAAAAAAGAAACCTTTAAATCAAAAGCAACCAACACAGACATTTATGCTGTTACCAGAGAGTTCTCGCCGAGGCTGGCAAATTTGTTTCTTAAATCTTTGATAATATCGTGCTGCGAAAACAAAATTGATCAGGGTTTTTTTGTCACACTATAGTTAGCGCTCCTGTGGTTAAATTTTATGTTTTCTTAAATTATGTGATAGGCCTAAATGGAAGCAGAGAAAAGAAAGAAAAAAAAAAAAAAAGAGGCAGCTTTGCTTTATATGTAGCCATGCTAACATCTATAAGGTTTGCCTTCATGTTTAAACCTCTTCCTGTGAAGTCAAAAACAAAACAGAAACAGAACCACACAGACACACAAAACCATTTTGTCATTACAACACGGTTTCAGGAAAACTGAAAGAGGACCCTTTCGTCTGCTCTTTAGGTGTTGTTTAAAACTGATGAGCAACATTTGATTCTTCCTTTTAGACCCAACAATCTTTTATGTTCCTCCCATTGCCAGAGCTCTATGTGGAACGTTCGTTTAATGCTTAACCAACTCCTTTTGTGGGAGAGTTTTTCAGTAAGAAAATGATAAGAAATTATTCGCTCACGAAACTGTCCTATCATTTTCATCAACTAAAGAGGCAAGGGAGTCAGGAAGAAGTTCTTCTATTGACCTAATAGAACACATAAAGACAGTCATCAGGAAACTCACAGAAGATGGAAGATGGCAACATGCCACACACTCTTGAGAGAAAACATAACAAAACAACAGTTTGCCATTTGTGCTCCCAAAGTGGGAAGATCAGTTAAAGACCTGCCAGAACAACTTGCACCGTAGCCTATAAGGTCCCAGTAACCTCCTCAGTAACTGAAATCAACACATGAGGTATGGACCTTACAAGGTCCAAGAAATAGACAGGATCTCAGACTACCTTGTATAAAAATAAACTCCCTGGACAGGTCACTCATTTTCTTATATCGCATCTAAATTTTAATAATCAATGTTTTCAGGAAGATGATGAAAGTCATTTGAAAAAAAAAAAGCATTAAGCCAAAAAGATATACTGATCTAGACGCAGAAAAATACTGTATTTCATAAACAGAGATCAAGTCAACCTCTCTGTTGAATTTATTGTTTGTTGAACTGAAATTGGAAGCTCTCCCTTCAGGATTCTTTAACATTATTTCTTTCTAGTACTTTGCCCTTTGAGAACAGCTTCTGGGCATGTAATTTAATCTGTCATTGGGAAAGTTTATTATAAATTTAAAAAAAAAAAACCCTGAAAGTTAAACCAGAAAATTTTCAGATACTAAGATGAATTATGTAAACAGATTTTTTTAAACTGCAGATTAGCTTTTCTAAACAAATTGTAGACAGATCTTTCATAAGCATCTTCCTCAGGAAAATAACATCTTGAAAGCACCTTTTCAAAAACAGAGTTCTCCAACACACCAGATTTTGCTTAAACTGCGTAAGGCTCTTAAATAAACACCACCTGCAGTTTAGTCTTTGTGTTATTTCAAGGTTATTTCAAGGTTACACAGTAAGGTGAGGAAAAAAAGAGCAGCTCCAGAATTTAAATTTTCCCTTAGGCAAAACGTTCTGTTTGCCAAGAGCAACCAAGAATTATCAGTGCACATCCTAATAAGCTTGTTATGAGGTTTTTTCAAGGTCAAATATGGTCATGTATCAGACCCATGATCAAATCACTGGTAATGAACAGAAGTATTTTACATCATGATTTGCTTTTGGTTATAACTGAAGTTTGTAATAACATTGCTAATATTATTTCATTTTGTCTAAGAGTGTGTCAAGCTTTTAACACCAGGGGAAACAAGTAGAAAGTCTCGAAGAAAAACAACTGTATTTAGTTCTTCAACAACTTGTCTTAAGTGAGAAAAAATTATTGAAATAGGGAGAAATACAATTGTCCCTTGCTCCTCGATGCAGAAAATATCAGGTTGGTGCCAAGGTAACTGTAGTTTTTGCCACTGACCTAATCAGTTTATCCTCGTAATGGAGATGAAAAGATATTTTAAACCAGGGTAGCCTGGTTACAGGAAAGGAATTTACATTGTTTCTGAAGGACCTGCCTCAGCTCCATTGACCTCTGGGGCAGAACTTGAGCAGATCAGAGGCTGAGTCTACCAAATCTATCATCTGTTCATCATACAAAATAAGCCCATCTACTTTGTGTTTGTTTGTTTGTATTTCCATGACTTCAACAACTGTAGAAAATGTTTTCATAATATTTTCATCAGAAACTGTAGGTGGTAGCAAGTTATAACAGAATAGAAATATCCAGGAACAAAACTCCTTAAATTTCCCATAATTTAGTAACGTCATAAGTCAACTTGAAATATTTTTAATTGGCATCTTATAGTTATGACCTACAAGGTGATGTTGAATATCAATATTATAAGAAATAAAAAGACTGAAAAATAGAAGATTTAATTGGATAACAATGGGGACAATGAAGAAAGGGAGTGAAATTGTACTAATAATTTGGTCTGCAGCACAAACAGGTCAACTCAGACTAAGGAAAGTCAAAAGCATGGATAAGAGACACCTTCTCCACTTCAATTACTTCTTTTCTGTTGTATTCCAGTTCCTGAAAAATGTAGATTAGCTACATTTCTGTAGCGTTGACTCACAGTGATGGGAAAATACCAAGATTATAATTTTGTTTAAAACGAGTGGTTCCTAACTTTTTTTTTTAAAATTAAATAAATAAGCCAGGCACGGTGGCTCATGCCTGTAACCCCAGCACTTTGGGAGGCTGAAGTAGGAGGATTGCTTGAGCCCAGGAGCTCTAGACCAGCCTGGGCAAATAGCAAGACCCTGTCTCTGCAAAAAACTAAAAATAGCCAGGCTTCATGGTGTGCACCTGTAGGCCCAGGTGGGAGAATCACTGGAGGCCAGGATTGCGCCAATGCACTCCAGCCTGAGCAACAGAGCAAGACCTTGCCAATCAATCAATCAATAAATAAATGTACATGAAATTTCCTAGAAGATCCATGAAGGCAGGAGGCTTTCTTTGTTTTAGCCACACCAGTACACACATACTATACATCCAGTACAGTTCTCTGAAAATAAAAGGTGTTCAAGAAAATTTGCATGAATAAATGACAGAACTAAATGATGTGATATCCTATAGTCTGTGATCACAATTAATCTAAAATATTACAAATGTTATCTTTTTTGTTTGAAGTGCTGCAAAATTAGTAGCTCTAAAAGTTTGTTTTTCAGTTCATGCTTAAAGAGGTCTTCAGAATTATACACATACAAATAATAATCAAATTGTGGGCTTTAACTCATTTAATTTTTTGTTCAGCTCTTTCATCATTATCCACTCTTTATTACTGATCTTTCAAACAGTATGATAATCTTCCAGAATTCTACTTCTTGATAGGATAAGCAAAGTTTCTAATGCTGTCTCTTTAACACTCTGTAAAAATGGTATCAAAGTTCGACTAATCTACAGAGACAAAAGAAACACTAAACCAGGGTCAAGTAAGTCAGTTAATGCACTAGAGGCTTTGACGTTAGATATCCTGTGTAATATGACTTTACAGTTTAATTCTTCCAATATTATATACACTTGCATTTTGGGTGGAATATTGTTTCTCAGGGATTCAGCATATTTAGAAGTAATTTAAAATGATGCAAAAGCAATAAAACTCAACTAAGTTGAAATAATTTTCTATTTCAGGGCCCAGTTGTCACAATTTGCACTTTACCACCGAAAGCTTAATTAACAAGGTACAAAAAGGAAAGAAAAGATGAGTAACTCTAAAATCAGAAGTTATCAAATTAGGAAAGTTAAGCTGACTTATCATTAGAGGGAATGTAGTTTATTCCTAAATGCAATATTGATTTAAAACAGTGGTCATTTACCTACTTATTTGTTTAAGCCTTAAAAAGCACTGAATACTGCCTTGAATACAGAAAGCAAGTACTATGCAGTTCTTTCTCTTCTAGGATAGCCTGACAAAAGAGAGAATAAGAACAAGAAGAAAACTTGGGGCCACTAAGGATACAAAGCTTTGGTTAGGTCACGAGGGTGCCAGAGTGGTGGACTAATTAGTGGGAAAATGGGAAGTCAGAATAACTTTGATCATAGATGGGATCAGAGCAGCTCATTACTTGAATTTTGAAAACTCACAGCTGTAGAAGCTCTAGTGTCTGTAATTCTAGGTCTTCATGAATGGGCATTAACCCTACCCCAGATCAACTCTTGAGAAACAGCTGTGCTCTAAGTATTCAACACAGTCCCAAATCCCCTGCCAAGAATTATCTGTCTAGCTGGGAAGAGGATTTTTCTGGAGACTATCTGGAAAGGTGGCACATGTGTATTTCTTCAATTCTTCCAGATACTTGGTACCCATTTTACGCTATTCCAGGTAGCATCTGCACAACTGGACTCTATTGCATATATTGTCAAAAAATGATGTTAACTGAATTGTTGAGGACATTTTTTGTCATCCTCAGGGGAAAAAATGCTACTGAATTTTAACTTTAGAAATTTGCTTTTTCCAGTCAGGAAGACTATATTTTAAATATTATTATATTTAATATTCCTAATATCAATGTTTTATATATTACATATTATATTTAATGATATTGATATCTATAATGAAATTTATGAATATTATATAAATCACATAAAGTTCATTATATTATTAAATTGTATTACATTTATGTAATTTCATGTTGGCTCCTACACTTATATAATTTACATTTATGTCATTTCATGTAATTTATGTTAAATGTATGTAATTTCACATTGGCTCCTAGAAAGCCTGGAGTCAGATATTCTGACAATCCACATTAAACTGACAAGACTCCATGGCATGGGTTTCTAGATGAATCTATTCCTGGAAGGCCCTACTATTTGTCTTTCAATAGTTTGTTTTTTTTTCCCCCCTTCAGCTTACTGTGTTACGTGTAATTCTGTGATTCTTTAAACACTAAACTAGGAAAAGGCGGGATACATATGTATGTAGAGAAGACATTATTTTCTTTTTTTTTTAAGATGGAGTCTCACTCTGCTGCCCAGCCTGGAGTGCAATGGTGCGATCTTGGCTCACTGCAACCTCTGCCTCCTGGGTTCAAGCGATTCTCGTGCCTCAGCCTCCCGAGTAGCTGGGATTATAGGCCCCCACCACCATGCCCAGCTAATTTTTGTATTTTTAGTAGAGATGAGATTTCACCATGTTGCCTGGGCTGGTGTCGAACTCCTGACCTCAGATGATCCACCCACCTCGGCCTCCCAAAGTGCTGGGATTACAGGCATGATCCACCATGCCTGGCTGACGTTATTTTCCATAAAACATTTTTGTTGTCACATTCCTGTTCTAAAACACATGGAGTTTATTTTCTTTTGCAATCCTCCACAAACGATAAAAAGTGATAAAAACTTGCATGTTTTCATCAATACTTATGCAATTAGAGGAACTGCGAAATTGCCCTTAAAAATGAAGAGAATTTATACCTGATAGCAAACCACACAACTGTTAAAGGTGGATTTGACACCTGAGAACATCTAGTTCAAAGCTCTTTGTTCAAAGAACAGAAAGCTGAGAAACAGAGAGGCTGAGGTCACACGGCACCTGGCTGGTAATCCAGGTCTCCTGTGTTGTGTGGTTTGTGTTCACCACACTGTAGTATGGGCTTCCCTGACTTGTTTTTAGCAGAGAAAGTGAAATTGATTAATTATAATAATAATAGCAAATATTTAGGGATGGTTACGTGATAGTCAATGTTCTGAGTGCCTTATATATATTGTCTAATTTAGTCCTCATAACAACTCTGTGAAGTGGATACTATAATTAGACCTACTTTATATATAGAAAAATTGAGGCTTCTGCTCACACAGCTAGGTGTTCAAGCTGGGATTCAAACACAGGAAGTCCATCTGAGTGTCTGCTCTTAATGAGTCTGTTGCCTTCCATTTACTGTACATAATCTGCTCATGTATAAGCTTCAACTGAGATTATTTTTTAATGACAACACATGAAGTTAAATTACTGTGCATATGAAAAGTGTGCACAAGTATATATGTCGATACATGTTCCGGGACATCCTACAGATATTAACGTCTGTCCCTTATATAAAATGGTATAGTGTTTGCACATAACCTACGTACATCCTCCTGTCTACCTTAAATAATCTCTAGATCCCTTACAATGCCTAATACAAAATGTAAATGCTATGTAAATAGTTGTTATGCTGTGTTGTTTTGGGAACAGTGACAAGGGAAAATAGTCTGTATTTGTCGGGTAAAGCAGCAAATATTTTTTTCGAATATTTAAATCTGTAGTTGGTTGAATCCAAGATGTGGAAACCACAAATACAGAGGGCCAGCTGCATGTCTCCTACACAGACTGCTATTTTGGTCCACATACTCATATGCATGAATTACCGTATACAATATAGGGGGCTGTGCTTTCTGGGAGTCTTCCTTGTATCAAGGCCAGGATCCCCACCCCAACCTATGCCCTTCTCTCTAAGCCTTGGCTACTTGCCTTGCTTCTGAGCCAGAATGGCCCTAGAAATGACTGCTACCACACTGTGTGCTTATGCAAGCCAGCTGCTACCATCATTACCACTCACCAAGGGACCCCATGTTAATGGATAAGGAGAGACTATGGAGCCTGGACACTCAACAGGCTGTACTCAAGGCGGCTCTGGCTTCCCCAGGGGTTGCCTGGAAGAACTGGTTAATATCAGCAGAAAGAATGATGAAATTAACCCTCTGTGACCAGTAAGTGACAGGAGATGTAAGGCACCTGCATATGAAGTGCCCATCCTCCTTCCCCAGGAGGCACTGTTCTGTTCTGTAACGCGTATGGTCTCTCAGGAGGCATCCCACACAACTGAGCAAGAAGCTGAACTGCTCAACGGCTATGACCAGCTCAGGAATACTCAGTATTCTATTTGCCCTCCCTCATTCCCTGTATCGTTTCTCTATTTCCCTAACTCTTAATTCCCTGGGATTGTAACACCCCTTCCCCCAGTAAAGTGTTAGCACATAAGCTTTTGCTTGTGTTTTCTAGGAAATCTGAGCTAAGACACGAGATGATTACTTGAGATACGTAATTTTATTGTATAAAAAGTAGTTGGCAGACTGCAGCAATCAGAGTGAGTACTGGAGGACACTGGCCGTCAAAATTCCTTCCCTCTTCCCCTCTATGATTCAATAGTATGAAAAGCAACTCTTAATGCTTTAGTCCATATTTTGGATACCACATACCTCCTGCAGTAGGAACTAAAGAATTATAAATTTTCTTGATATATGGAATAATTGTTTCAATATTTTATATCCATAGCTATATCTTCCATTTTTATGCATTTAAAAATTCTCTTTGCTAAGATTCAGGAAGACTTTTTAATTTAAAATGCTGTGTTACTACGAAAAGCACCAAATAAACCCATTCAAAGTTCAAATTATGTAGCCATGGGGGGCAGTATATCTTACAGCCAATTCATTCTTGTAGGATTACCAAAACATTGTATTCTATTAAAAGTTAGATTCATGGATGGGCCAGACAAAAATTTTTTAACATTGGGGTAGTGCTACATAATATCAATCCTTAAAACATTTTGGACCTAAATTGGTTCTTCCATATTTAATGGCACATACTGTGGGATACGAGCTGGGTATTGGTTTGAGTATGTTATCAGGTATGACAATATTTTATTTGTGTCTCAGGTCCATCTGAGAGAATATGCTGGTTTCCTAAGTATTTATTACAGAATTACCAACTCTGCCATAGGCATATTTAGAATTTAACACACAAGAAATTCTCTTTAATCAATAGTACAGAAAAATAGGACCTCAGACTCATCAGATAATTCATCTGTGAATTAGAAATTGGGCATTCACCAAAAGGAAGATGCAGTTTGCCTAATATTTGAGAAAGATGGCCTGGAAGATGAGTTAACACTCCATTCCTCTCGCTTATCTAAGCTTCACTGTCATTAATTTAGATTTAGCAGTTAACAAGAAATCTATATTATAGTACCTTAATATTCTAAAGAAATGCTTTCACTAAATTATTATTTAATGCTATATGCTCAGATTTTAGAGAAGAGCAATAAACGAAGTACCCATCTAAAGAATGTTTCTGAGTTTTTTATAAAATCAGTTAATAAATGTGGTCTACTGCAGTATCAAAGCTCTTTGTTGATCTAGGTGAGAAAAACCCATAATGCTCAGAAAAATGATGTTATTTGAAATATTATTGTTTATTATTATTTGCCTTAGCAAAAATTAAAAAGTGAAATCTAGCATTCAACTCCAATAATTACGTTTTCAGGTAACTGATAAAGCATTTCTTCCCTTTCAATTAATGTCAGCTTCTTTATAAGATTTAACTCTCCCTTTTAATGCTTTTGATACAGAAGTTGCTCCAAACCTAAAAATTAATTAACTAAATATGCAATAAAGTTACTTAATAAGTAGTTATAGCAAAAGCATATTTACATATATTACAGATGAAAGAGGGAATTTTGTAATCAGGTTAAATCAGGCAAGTTTTAATTTAATAGGATCATGTCAATAATACACATATGTGATGGAAGAAGAAACGAGCTGGCAAGTCATTCCTCTTTCCTTGTTTTCCATGTTTTTTGAGCTTTACTGCATTCTTCATGGAGAATTTCCCTATAACACCACTTTTCTTTTTACCTACTTTGTTTCTCTTCTCAGTGACTTTATGGACAACTTTACAGGGAAAGAATTTAAATAGAAACTATAGCAAATATTAATAATTAACCAGCTACAGGGATAGAATTCAATTACCACACACTTTGTGTGATTTCCAAACTTATTTGATATAATTCATTATAAGAATTACTGAAAGTGACAAATAGCCTTTCATATTTGTAGCTTATGTGAATAACTCCACTATTAGACCATGTCTAATTATGTCAAATAGACATCTCCGTGTAAAAAGTATGGTAGATTACTACATTTATAAACAATACATTTTTCAGTGGTTTTGTTGGTATCACATAGTCAATCTCAGAGAAGAGTATCTTTAGAAGGAATTAATTAGATATATCTCTGTTTCTCAACTTTGTATTATTTCCTACCACTTACACAGTATTTTGTTAAGAGTAGCATGTTACATAAATTAGGTGTAAATTATAGTCCCAAATCGGATGGAGATCGCTAAAAAAAAAAATCTCATTAGGAAGTGCAAATCCCCAAATCTGGTGTCCCGCATTACACCTATAAATGTGTGGCAATTCCCAGCACTTCAAAAGCCTGCCTCTTGCTGAGACAGTCATACCTGCTGGTCTATATCCTCTGTTTTGGGATTAATTGCTAGGTTTCACCCATCATGGGAATACTTGTCCACTGTTCTAAGTTCAAAGGTAGCCCTTTCTCTCGGGTCACGCTCCGTATCTCATTTGATTTCTTGTCCTTAGTCTGGCCTGAATCCTAGTGTCTAAATATTAGATGCCACCACTAGTTGTCTTTCAGACTTCCTTTCTGAATAAGGAACCTTTCTAATGTCACTAAATTTGACCCTATTTATCAAACTGATCTCTCTGAAACTGCATTCCTCTTTCAAGGGAAAATGGTTTTGTTGGCTAGCAACACCTTCTCCATCATCCAGCCCCATCATCCAACTATCAACACATTCTTGAGGCATTAACTTTTATGCTACTTAGGAAATCAGTTCTTTACTTGATGTTAGGTGATCCCTTCAGGTTTTCATCCCTCAACAATTCACAGAAATTTTATATGAAACAATTAATGAGAAAAAATCAAAATCTACCAAATTATTATTATATCTATTCTTATCTATTATGTAAGCCCATAATATATTAGTGTTAGGCTCATTATATGCCATTAACCATTATACCCATTAGATCAGAGCTGCATCTGGTAGTACATACGTGATTTACATTTTGAAATTTACAAGGATGATGATACAAGAACAATATATTCCTCCAACTATAATAGTGAGTTAAAAAAATTAAAAAGTGGCCGGGCGTGGTGGCTCACGCCCAGCACTTTGGGAGGCTGAGACAGGTGGATCATGAGGTCAGGAGATAAAGACCATCCTGGCCGACATGGTGAAACCCCATCTCTGCTAAAATACAAAAATTAGTCGGGCATGGTGGCGTGCGCCTGTAGTCCCAGCTACTCGGGAGGCTGGGGCAGGGGAATGGGTTGAACCTGGGAGGTGGAGATTGCAGTGAGCTGAGATCATGCCACTGCACTCCAGCCTGGTGACGCAGTGAGACTCTGTCTCAAAAAAAAAAAATATATAAAATAAAATAAAATAAAAAATTAAAAAGAAACTTTAAAGTAGTTTCTTCAGAACAGTCTAAAATTCATTTTGGCAGCAAATATTTCACTTTTTTTTTTTCTTTTAAAAGAAGGCAAAGTAGAATAGTTTACACTTACAAACTAAAAAGCTTTTTTGTTGTTGAGACAGAGTTTCACTCTTGTCGCCCGGGCTGGAGTGCAATGGCGCAATCTCGGCTCACTGCAACCTCCTCCTTCCCAGGTTCAAGTGATTCTCCTGCCTCAGCCTCCCGAGTGGCTGGGATTACAGGCTTGCACTGCCACGCCCGGCTAATTTTTGTATTTTTAGTAGAGAGAGGGTTTCACCACGTTGGCCAGGCTTGAACTTCTGATCTCAAGTGATCCACCCGCCTCAGCCTCCCAAAGTGCTGAGATTACAAGCGTGAGCCACTGCCCCCGGCCGCCTAAAAGGTTTTCTTTTCTTTTCTTTTTTTTTTTTTTTTTAAACAAGAACAGGAACAAAAACAAAAAAACAAAAACAAAAGTCTTTATGGGTATCATCTTCCCAGAACGTTTATGATTGATTTTCCTACTAAATAGCCTTATGAAAATAAAACGTAAGCTTAACAAGGTTCATATTAACATAAGCAATTTTGTAATTCTATATCCAAATGTTTTCTTTTAGCAAATGTTCCCAGTATTCAAAATATTAAGAGAGAAATAGTCATCTAGTTCTTCCCTTTAATGCAATGATGAAATCAGTATTGAAATCATGGAATATAATCTCCAGTTACTAACTGAAGTGATTACTAGCACAATGGAAAAGCAGGCTTCTTTCCAATCTCACCAGCAATACCATTCATCACGTCTGTTTTCAAGTAATAAAACTGGCGTTGAAAAAACATCAAGAGGGATAAGGTCAGAACACTGCACCAAAAATGAGAAGTCCCTGGCTTAAAAAGTTTGTCATTTAAAGGGCTGGATTCCTTTATCCCAGCACAGTATACAGCTCAAAGTTAGCTGGAGGATAACACTTCAAATTATGAGTCATATAAATTGCAAGAAGAATAAACCTGTGTCAAAGGAAGGGATCCTGAAGAGACCAATTGCATTGGAGCTACAAACTGGTAGAAAGATTTTCAAGACCTCCTTTTTACAAAAGAATCCAAGATGTTGGGTCTAACAAAGGTAAATGTCACAAGAAACCGAAACTCAGACCCAGACAAATACACACATATATATAGTTTTACCTTGCTGCGTTGGGATCCTGTGACCTTAAGGAAGGATGAGGACAAGAAGCAAAATAGCAATAAACAATTGCTCTGAAGACAACGGATAGACCATAAATGGTGTGCACTTCAGAAAAACAGTACTATTTGCTGCTCACAGCTCATTCTAACTGACCTCACTTTCTTATCAATAAAGATGACTTTGAGAATAGAAAACACATACATTAGAAAAGATTATAGAAATCATACCGAAATTAATCTTATGGCATTTTTCTCAGCCAGCAATAGTCATGAGTTCCTCAAATTAGATTGTTTTTATATTTTTGACTCATTGACTTCAATGCTGCAGACATGCTCATAACAAATGGATCCTGGAAGGTCACTGCTCTGAGCTCATTCCTTAGCTAATATGTTTTTGTGGGTCCACTTTAATTAAAGACTCATTGCTGGCTACTGATATATTTCCAGACTTCTAGCTCAAAGTCCAGACATGTAAATTAAAAGGAAAAGAAAAAGAATCTAATTTCTATTTCCCTGCACTTAATTTCTTTATGAAAATTCTAAAAAAAAAAAAAAAAAAAAAAAAAAAAAAAAAAAAAAAAAAAAAAAGAACCAATAAACAAAAAGAGTGGTAGTTAGCAACAACTAGCTTTTCCTCATAAAAAATGAAAGTATAGTATAAGCAAATGGGGAAAATACCAAGAACTTTCCTTTGGGCTAAGTAACATTAAGCAGCATTTCAAATTATATAGGACATTTAAAAGCTGAGAGCACTTGAGAAAATAATCGTAATACAGTCCTAGGGATATATGGACTCCTACCTCATGCAAGCAAACTGCGTTGTGTGCCACTATCTGCATATGTACATGGAATGAGTGATCTAATTGGGCAGAAGTCTTTAAGGCCAAATCTTTAAGACTTCTATTGAGGAAAAAATATCAAACCAAGGGTTTGATGAAAAACTTGATGTCATGTTGTTCTTCAATAAACATTTTCGTCACGTCTGTTGGAAATTCCAGACCACGACATCACTGAGATGAGAACAATTTGAAGCCGTCTCATCTCTGAGGGTTCTCAGGAACACTCATTCTGAACATATGGGCTTCATTATATTATTTAACTATTCTATGATCCTTGGTCTTAACTTCAGCAAATGTTAGGACTCAGGTTTGTCCATCCAGCTCTGACATGCAGTTTCCTTGACACAATAAGCTGCAATAAGCCATGAAGCAAGAAACATAAATGTCAGTTATAAGCTATGAAACAATGTTTCAAGATAGAAAAAAGGCAAATCCAGAAAGATCCATCTTACTTCAAAACTCTTCACTTCCTCTTCACCGTCATCATCTTCCTCATCATGACAACTCTGTACATGTTAAAAAAAAAAAGGGAGGGGACAGGAATACGTTGAGATTTTAGATAGTGCAAAAGAACATTTGACATAGAAGAGCAAATCATTTGTATTATCATCAACCTTGTTTAAATGTAAGATAGAATACTTAGATGATATAATCAATGAATTCATGACATGAAAGAAAATTATACATAGTGCTTTTACAAAAATAAAATATTAGATTACATATTTTATAGGTAACAGAGATAACTATGAGGTCCATATCATACTACACCTGCTACTTATTCATACATTGGCCTCATTCAAACCAAACTGCAAACCTTAAAAGGATTGCTTTTCTCTTTTTTTCTTTATGCTGCCATTGCAATGCATGAATACAGGCAAATATAATAACCATTAATTAAAATTAGGCCGGGCAAGGTGGCTCACCCCTGTAATCCCAGCACTTTGGGAGGCTGAGGCGGGCGGATCACCTGAGGTCAGGAGTTCGAGACCATCCTGAACAACATGGTGAAACCCCGTCTCTACTAAAAATACTGGGCGTGGTGGCGGGTGCCTGTGATGACAGCTACTTGGAAGGCTGAGGCAGGAGAAAGGCGTGAACCTGGGAGGTGGAAGCTGCAGTGAGCCAAGATCGTGCCATTGCATTCCAGTCTGGGTGACAGAATGAGACTCGATCTCAAAAAAAATAAAATAAAGAAAAAAGAGTCTGAAAAATAATATGCTTTTAATAAATCTCAGCTGCTTTATTATTATGGTCTGTAATATAATAGTGACCAAAAGAAATTGGTCATTAACCAATAGCCATAGTAGGAAGAAGCCTACAGCTCATTAAAGTTAGATTGTTCTAACCCTTATATGTATTTCTTCCGCTTGGTAAGCATTCAGTGTTTCCATGGGGTGTATGAAGGCAGATAATGAAATATAAGCTACAAATCATAAAAATACTTTTATTTCAATTAGACACAGTACTCTGGGCATGGAGATGAACTGGGGATGGAAGGGAAGGTAAACAATGTGACCCTTCCCACCACTCCATGATAAATTCTAAAAGGTTTGTCATATTCTTTCATTCATTCAACAAATACATACTGAGCAGCACCCTTTCTGTTTATAATGATAGGCACATGAGCATAGTTTGCAAAGGAGGAAATAAAGGTGGGAACGCAGGCCTAGGACAGTTTCACTGTCTGGTTAAGATGTCAAACTGCATGTTTCATCACAAAAGCAAAGATGTTAATGATTCACTCAGAAAGCAGGAAATGTTCTACTGTAAGTTTCTGTTACTCTGTTATTAGTTATTAGTTACATGTTATTAGTTAGCCAGGATTTAAAAAAATAAGAACTCATGAGAACTTTAGCAAAACAGATTTGGAAGGCAAATCTGCAGTCTTCCATCAATACATACTGTATATCTACTGTCGAAAACAGTCGAAAACAGAGCAATTTTGCTTAGCTGCTCCTTAAGACCTACCTATTCTAATGTCTCCCATTATTCCCAATGATTAGTAATGTACATTAGTAAATAGGAGTAAGAAGTATAGGAATTTTATCAGATAACAAGCATGCTTACTCTCTATGCAAATTAGAATACTAATATAAAATGTCTCAAGGATATGAAATTTTACATTTTCTCAAAGACATAAGCTTCTATAAAAATTTCATGACCTTCAGAAACATAGGAGAAACACAAGGTTTGAAATAAAGAATACATTCAGAAAAATTATTATTTGGGATTATAATGATATGTTTTTAAGTTATAAAACTCATAAACCATGTTTGCTTTTGTACAAAGGAATGATCCATTTAAAGCAGTAGCTGAAAAAAAAAGTTTTATAAAAAAGTATTTTGAAATAAAATATTTTTAACTGTTTTTTAAAATATCTTCCAAGGAAAATTTAATGCGATTTGATTCTAATGAAGTTAAAAATCTGTGATTTTTAAAAACTATTAAACTTGAATTTACTTGGTGTATAGACTATATATTACAAATTCATCAAACCTATAAGAACTACTTTAAACTTCTAATTAGCTTGAGAATATGCTAAGATCACAAACAAATGGTTATCAGATGTCTAGCAGCTTTTGAATATACTGTAGAGAAACAGAAGGATTTGCTGGAACAAAAGATATGTTCTTCAATAGCAAATGGCATCCATGTGACATAGATGGTAATGCTAAGCAAATGGGAAGTTATATTAGACAGCCCTGTAGCAGGATTTGGCTTTCTGGATCAGAATGCTAAGTTCTAGACAAGGAAGAGTCATTCCTTTGCCAGGAAGGAAAAGGCGAATAAGCTAAATACATAAAGGGGCAGGCGTGGAATAAATAATTTAGAAGAAAAAAATAAAATGGAGGACACTTCAAACCATTCAGGTATCCACAACAGAATTCAAAACTGGCAACACGAATGCATAACGGATTAACAAGGGCTCTTCAGCTTGTCAGTATCTGCTGAAAAGTTCATTCTGCCAGAGAAGTATATTTCATGCATTCCTTTGACTTTCTGATTTGATAACTCCATAGAAGACTGAGGAATCAAAACCCAGAAACTTTCAGTGTGGATTTCAATCTGACTAACAGAGAACTCATGGGTGAGACAAAAGAGAGAAACTCATAAGAATGTGACCGCAGCATTTTATACTTTTAACCAAGAAAGAATGGAACCCTGGGCATAACAACGTGTATCTTAAATATTTTTAAAAAGTTAGTCAGAGAAGGAGCAGAACTAGGAGGAAAGGGAAACTCAAAACAGTAGCTGGAAACTCAAAACAGTAGCAACATTGTTGAGTGTTTATGATATCATTGCAGGTATCTTCCTCCACATTGTTACCGATTCAAATTGGTAAAACCACCACTAGGGTGAAGCAGCTTCAAATAGCCCAAGAGGGATGACAGCTAGTAAAGAGACATTCTAAGGAATTAAGCAGGGTAGGCATGATGCAGACAAAAAGGGGTGGCAACAGCAAACAGATGGGATGCACTGAAGTTCTCCATAGGACTTTTTAAAGAGGAGGTATATATGATAGGAGTAGGGGAATAGAATTTAGAATGAAGTGTGGCTTGAAAAATACAAAGATGTAAAATGATTTTTCAAATTATCGCCAAAGTATGGTCAACAAAGAGCAGTAAGTACATGATTTAGAGCAGATGCTGTACTCATCATAATAGAGAGGACGTGCAGAACCACTCGTCAGCTCTTTTGTTTCAGAAAGAAGTGATTTTTGGAATACAGAAAAGTACCTAGCCAAAAGAAATGAAAATCATGACTCCAGCAAAATACCATTTCATATCCATTTGGTTGACGAAAGTCAGTAAGTCATATATCAAATATTGGAGGGGGTGTGGATCATCAGAATCTCTCTTAACTGTTGTTAAGAATGTCCACTGATGCAATAACTTTGGAAAACAGTATGACATTTGTTCCTTTACTTGAAAATGTGTACACTCTGTAGCTCTTGCAAAACAGGTGAAATGGATAAGAATAGGCATTCAATCCCTGTTCGCATTAGCAAAAACATAGAGGTAATACAAAAGTCTATCAACAAAAAAGGTAAATGGATAAGCTCTGCTATATCTGCCCAATAAAAACAATAAAAACAAACGAACTCCAACAGCACACAAAAGTATGGAGGAATCTTAGGAAACACTATTAATCCAAGAAGTAGAGTCCAAAAGATTATACACAGCATACTACCCTTTTAAAAGTCAGTAACAATTTAAATTATATATATATATGAAAATTTATCTATGTATATATAAATAAATGAAAACTATATGAAAAGAAAAGCAAGGGCATCTTAAGCACAAGGTTTAGAATGATGGTTTCTTTGTGTGGGGAGACAGGGTATGGGTTAATGAGAAGCCCGTAGGATAACATGTAAATTCTCTAGGTTGTTTCTTGTCGGGGGTGGGTATACGGGTAGTTACTACATTATTAGAAATGACTAAGTAACTTTTAAAAAAGTAGACACTAGTGGACGAACAATGAGTGTGTATCATGAATCCAGAGTTATGATTAACCCAACTCTGTGTTCCTAAGCTTAAAAAACAATGAAACCTGAAAAACAAAAACCTAAGTAAGATATATATGATGCTTTCCAAGGGAACTGCAGTGGTGGAGGAAGATACATACAAGAGTCTCTTAAAGTGAGTTCAAGTCTCAAGTTTCAAGACTCAAAGCAAAAGTAACATCCATGGATGCAGAATGACTGTTGGTAAACTGAGAAACCATGAAGACCAAGAGAAAGTTCCAGAAAACTGGGATGCTACTTTTTAAAATGAGAAAAGATAGCTTCCAAAAACCACCTGCTAGGAAGTTTGATATTAGTAATCAATAATAGTCTAAAATGGTTATCAAGCAAATAATTGAGGAAAACTCATCCATCTTTGGCAGTTTTACCAAAGTTAGAATTCAACTTTAAGCAGTCACAGTAACATCTTGATTTCTTTAAGTATCTCATGAAAGGAGATGAGAAATATGAGTTTTATAAAAGTATGTTTAGATGAATTAAAAATAAGGTAGGTTAACCAGTCTGGGAAAGGGTATAAAAATATCAGCTGCTTACCAAAAACTTAGATAAACAGAGAACTCACTCATACTTATTAAGTTTGTGGTTAATATAAATGGAAAGAGGTAACAGTGGGTGACAGAACCAAATGTTAAAAAGATTTCAGCTTGGGGAAATGGTCTGACTTGAATTAGAGAAATGATGACATATACTTAATTAAAAAATTAAAAATCAACAGTCCAATACAGGGTAGCTGATGTGATCTGGCTAAAAATTTAATGCATTCTTGCCATTGATGGCCAATGTATAAGATCCTAAGGCAGAGTAAGTGAGGGTACAGTCCCCATACACACTACACAGGTAAGGTCATAACTGGAATACCGTGTTTGATTAACTTCTGGGTGGCATATATGAATATAATGGAGAATGTGCAGAGTGTAACAAACTGAATGGTGCAAGCTGGACATCCCCGAGTTACATTAAACAATAAAAGGAATATGATTAGTTAATTATGAAGGGGAAAATCTTGAGGTAAAGAGTCAACAAGATAGCCCTCCTCAAATTTTTGACCATCTATCAAAAGAAACTAGATTTAGCTTCAGGATCCAACAAAATAAATATGGAGGCAAATTCAATTTCACTCACAAGGAAGAACTCTAACAATCAGAAACAACCTATTCTCAAACCAAGAGCTTCTACGTATTCTCAAACCAGGAGCTTCTACCTGTTCAGCCCACTTCGATTCTTCAGCTGCAGAGAACACCCAGGCCTGGGGCTGCTCTACAACCCTTTCTCGCCTCCCTCTTTCTTCATTTCCTAACAAGCCACCTCCTAGCAATATACAAACCCGCTTTGATCTGCTGTTCTCAACTAGACTCTGGCAGAAATCTGCACCCTTGATGAATCTAACTTCCTGGCTTCTCAGAATTTGCATTTGGTTCTGAGAATTGCTAGTTGTCCTCACACAGCCAGGGGGAGCATGACTGCTACAAATTCATAGACAACAGCCTAAAATAAACCAGGCTTCCTACACAGTCTGCGAGTCCTATTTTAATTTCTAGCCCATGTGCCATGCCAATTGCCATGATGTGTCTTTCAGTGCTTCTCTCTCTCCTCCAGTCTTCCTCTATAGACTCTACCAAACACTTCGGTGTCAGCGGATGACTGTACTTTTGTCTTCAGAGAGAGAGAGCAAATGACCGTAAAAGGAAACATTTCCAACCTCCCATTATCCTGGCAGCCTTCCCTTCTTCCCTTTGTATCTTTTATCCTTTGTATCTTTTATCCCTTTATCTTTTTTTTTTTTTTTTTGAGACGGACTCTCACCTCATCGCCCAGGCTGGCATGCAGTGGTGCAGTCTCGGCTCACTGCAACCTTCCGCCTCCCAGGTTCAAGCAGTTCTCCTGCCTCAGCCTCCTGAGGAGCTGGGATTACAGGCATGCACCACCACGCCAGGCTAATTTTTGTATTTTTAGTAGAGACGAGGTTTCACAGTGTTGGCCAGGCTGCTCTCAAACTCCTGATCTCAAATGATCCACCTGTCTCGGCCTCCCAAAGTGTTGGGATTACAGACGCGAACCACTGTGCCCAGTCCTATCCTTTTATCTTTTAACCCAGTGTTTATTGAACTAGGTGTTTCAGCTCATCATTCAGACATAAAAACAATTTAGTGATTCATGAAAAAATAAAAACAACTCTTTGTTTAAATAGAATGGAAAATTTCAGACTACATTGCTCATAGGAAGAGGAAAATTTCATGAAACTTTTCTTTCATGGTATATATTTTTATGTTACTTTAAACATACAGTTTTATGTTTCTATAAATATACAGTTGGCCCTCCATGGGTTCTGAATCCACGGAGTCAACCAACTGTGGATAGAAAATATTTGGAGAAAGTAAAATGGGTGATTGTGTCTGTACTGAACATGTACAGATATTTTTCTTGTCATTATTGCATAACAATATGATAGAGTTGAACTATTGACATGGCATTTACATTGTATTAGTTATTATATGTAATCTAGAGATGATCTAAGTATACAGAAGGATGTGTGTAGGTTACATGCAAATACTATGCCATTAGTCAGAGACTTGAGTATCCTTGGATTTTGATATCCCACTGGGTGTCCTGGGACCAATCCCCCATGAATGCTGAGAGATGACTGTACCGGGTAAGTGTATTTCTTACTGTAGGTTAGAGTGTAAAATAAATTAGAAAGCCATGGCTTTTCTCTCATGTCCTGTAACCTGCCTTCTCTAGCAGGTCTCATGGACTCCAGACCTCACTTCACAAATGATTCCCTTTCCTATTCTGTTCGCTCCTCACCAGAATGTATGTGTGCTTAGATTGCTCTCTCTTTAAAAACAAGCAAACGAATGGCAAACAAACAAAAATAATCCCCTTCAACCTCACAATTCCATCTAGATATTTATCATCTTATATCTGTCTGTTCCCTCTCAATCTTTGCAATGAAGAAACAACTATACTATTTCTGTTCATATCTGAATCACTACTTACTTTCCCACACTGCAGCACGTCCCCACTCCAGGGCCCCTCTCCACAATCCTCAGAAGCTGTTCTTACTCTGCTCATGTGAAATACATGAAATAAATCTGGAGATTTTCAATCCTTACCTTGCGCAACCTCACAGCAGAATATGATTTTGGTGACCACACACTCGGTCCTATAGCTCCTAGCTCCTATGTTAACTCACACTTAAGGTTCTCTCCGACTTTTTTATGAGCTCCTTTCCTTCTAACCATCTTTAAATGTTCTGTGTCCTTAGAGGCTGGGTCCTAGGCCTCCTCGTCTCTTCATGCTATCATCTCTTCCTGGGTACGATCATCTACTCCTATGGCTTCTAATGCTGATAAATCCCAAGTCTATATTTATAAGCCTTACCTGAGATACTGAATGTCAGATGTGGATGTCTAATTGCATGTTTGGCATCTCCACTGAGATGTCTCACAGGCATCTTTAACACATTCACAATTTATTTTGCCGCCTTCTTCTCTCTTCGCTCTAGGCCTATAATTATTCTGGTGCTGCCATCTCGGTACATGGTACCCAAGTGAGAAGTCTCAGCAAAACCCTGACTCCACTTTTATCTACTTGTCAAGAGGAGTAAATGACATAAACACTCAGTTAATATGAAGCTGTGCTATTTTGCATGGTCAACTCATGGTTCAACAGCCAAAGACTTCCTTAAGCAGACCTCACTGCTATGCCATGGGACCTGTTTCCAATACTCCGAAGAATTTCTTGATATGGTTTGGCTCTGTATCCCCACCCAAATCTTATCTCGAATTGTAATCCCCATGTGTCAAGGGAAGGACATGGTGGGAGGTGATTGGATCATGAGGACAGTTTCCTTCATGCTGTTCTCTTGATAGTGAGTTCGTTCTCACATGATCTGATGGTTTAAAAGTGTTTAAAAGTCCCCCCCTCATTCTCTCTCTCTCCTGCCGCCACGTAAGATGTACTTACTTTCCCTCTGCCTTCCGCCATGATTATAAGTTCCTAAGAGCTCCCCAGCCATGTGGAACTGTGAGTTAATTCAACTTGTTTCCTTTATAGATTATCTAGTCTCAGGTAATTCTTTATAGCAGTGTAAAAATGGACTGATACATTTCTCTACCATTAAATTCATCAGGGTTTTTCTACAACCATTTGCTTAAATGTTATCTTCCCCATCAGACAAAAACCTCCACGAAGGTGTAGTGTGTGCCCTTCTTTCTTCTTCACATGTTATCTCCAATATGTTAATGTCCAGCAAATATTTGTTGAATGAATGAATGTTTAGAAAAAGTTATGGCTCCTCATAAATAAAATGTTTAAGTAGGAAACAATGATGACCTGCCAAGGAATTTAGAACAGAGATTCATGCTACAAACAAAAAGTTGAAATTAATCAAATACACAGATTCTTATCCTTTTCAGATGAAAGTTATTTCCCTTTATTAAAATTAAACATGAAAATCAGGAAGGATATTTATTTACCTTTGCCATAATATCTGCATAGGCCATATATAAAAAATCTTCCTCCAGTTTGCTGGGGAAAACAAGAAGAAAACATCAGTGTTTAGGCAGAAGGCTAGGCACATGCAAACATATCATCACTGTACAAAATAACCTTTGTTCTTTTTCTAACGAGTATCCTTTTTTAAAATTAAATGAACACAAAACTTAGACAATATTAGGATATTCAGATATATCCTGAAATCAGAAAGCAAAGATCCCGGGGATCCTAAATAGCTGTCCCATCTTACCTTACAGAAGGGCCTTCAATTTTCACAAAATAAACTGTTTTTTGGTTTACAAACAAATGTAATAATTTTAATTTTCTTCAGACTACAAAACTTGAAACAAGCAAACTTAAATGAGGCGGGGGCTTTTGACAGAAGTCAAATTTGGCATTCGATGGAAAGATTCCCCAAATTACGATGTGACAATTAAAAAACAAGATGGCCATAACAACGATTCCTTAAAATTAAGAACGGTTAAAATACGTTTATTATCTTCTTTTTTGAGAAGCATGGAAACCATGACTACGTGAAGAAAAGTATAAATACACCTGAAATTTGCAAAGTTATTTCAGCAGTTTTAAACTTCAGCCATGAGAAAAATTCACTTATGAGAAATACCTCATTACCTGACAATGCCAGACAGACAGTTGTTCTATGCTTAGGAATGAGATGATTTTGTTAGTTAGGAAATAATAAGAGAGAGAAATAGTGAGAGAAAGGATGGATCACATTAGCTAAGTGGGAGAAATGTACATTATTATGGCATGCAAAGAGGTCAAATGAACTCTTCTGAGGAGATTCATGTGGATATGAGTTTATAATTAAATTACATCCCAAATTCTACAGAGAATGGGAAAGGCCTGGGGCAAAACTGGCTTTCTTTCCCATTGCAGGGCAGCAGATAAAGGTCCTCTAGCCTCTGCTATGTCCCATCTGCACAGCCAATGTATGCGTTGCCCTCCATAATGACAGATGCTGAGCACATTTTGACGATCAGGCTAACCAGTGCATTTCTTATGTAACTTCATAGAGGTTTGCCCTTTGTGGCTTTGGTGAATTCATATGACTAAGGCTGCAGAAGACAAGAAAAATGGGCAATGCCCTGGAAATAGATCTCAGAGATACCTCCAAGTTGAGGTGATGGCTCACTTAGCCTCTAGAGGTTTCCTAAGACCCACTGCACAATGGAGACACTATCTACCCAGAAAATTTCGGGGTCACCATCGGTCTCCATATACTTGTGGCACTGGAATTTGCTTTGGTTCTTTTGTTTTATTTATAAAGGCTGTTTGTGATAAGGAGAAAAACCATTTCATAAGAAGAATCAGAATCAACTACATCATTAATTACAAAGTTGTTAAGAAAAACTAGAGCTAGTAGGTAGTTGCTAAAGCCTACAATTGAATGAGTGTCCATCCCTAGGTCCATGCCAGGCTGGTTGTTATCTTTGAACAAGTCTCTCTCCTAACAACATCAAGATGAACTTAAAACATGAACACGTGGCACAGAATACTCAGATACAGGTTTCTTTATTTGTTCCTCCTATGTCTCATAGGAACCCTTCCAACCATACCATTTCTCTGTTAAAGCTGTCCGACTAAACAGAAGGATCAGCTGATGTAGAGGATCAACTCTTTTAGTGCCTTCGTCTTCTTCTGGAGGGTCAGCCCCAGGTTTCTGCAAAAAAGTCAAATTTATAAAACGTCACATTTAAAAAAAACTGTTCACTCAAATCCAAAAGCAATGTGAAGGCCAGGAATGAAGAACAAAAGGAATGCAAACACTCCTCCTTCCCTGTTGTGGGGGTGTGTGTGTGTTTGTGTGTGAGCATGTGTGTGTATTTTATATGCATTATACACGCTATATATGTATATATGTGTGTATGTGTATATAAAAGCATGTATGTATATGTGTTGCAGGTAAATGTAAATATGTAATATATATACTAAACATATATAAATGTAATATAATATGCTAGATATCTGTTACAGTATCATTGCAAAATTATACAGCTCGAAACAGAGATATTTAATAATTTGACCAAAAAATAATATGAGCAAGGATAACTTATAGCATTTAAAAATACTAAATTCTATTCTTATAAGCATTTTCATAACTCAAAGTGTATTTGCTACATGGATTTCAGCTTTAGGGAGGGCTCGATTTACAAATATTTGCAATAAAATCCTAAGAGTCACCCCAAGTGTGAAAATTTAGTTCCCATAGCAGTGCAAATTGCTTATAAAGTGAAACATTTTCTTTGCTTACACACAGCATGATAGGTAAATAATACTAAATGAGTTAATGCTTGAACCACTTATACTTTTTTCCTTATTTTCAAAAGTTACTTTTAAAACTTAAAGAAAAATTTTACTGTCAGATAGAACTTTAATAGTGAGGAAAATTATTAAGCATTTTTATTGGCAGTAGAATTCAATTACATCCAACTTTTTGTTGAGTTTTATATCTCCACTGACTTACCCATAGACACTGATTTTCTCTCTACATGAATGGTGTGCTTTCCTGTAATTAAGCCTTAATGTGGATATGGGGCAGATTTCCACAAGATATCCAATAGTCTACATATTTTTTACTCTAAAGACAGATAAAACTCATTTTAAAATATAGGGACAATCAAGATTAGGCTTTTAAGAATTAGATTAGTTTATCCATTCTATTCCCTAATAATCTGTAAGTTAAAAAATAGCTTTTGGACAAGATGTCTTTACTCTTGAGAATCATGAAGCCTCTGACTAGTCTGCCAAGTTTTGAGATGGCTTGTAAATTTTCTTGAGAAGATGGCTTTTGTCAGATATTTAAATGGGTCCATCACTTAGAACAGATGATACTGACTGCTGTTCTGTGCTGAACTCTCAGTACACAAGCTCTTTATCAGCACGGTCGGGTGAAAATTCTATTTCTCATGTTCCACATTTACCATGCCTTCCACCTCTCCTGTGTTCAGTCTATCATTCTCTGCCCTGTTGATTTTTAAAAACCAGCAACTTTTTGTTCACCTTCTACTTAATTTTGGTGGACAACTTCTTTACAGTTCAGTCTTTTATAGTTTATCCTGGTTCTCAGGTGTTTATAGGTGCTTTGAGAAGGAATTTAAAAGAATGAGTAAATCAGGTTTAATTAATAATACACTTATATTATTCATTTTAAATTCTCAACCCCTTGATGTTGATGAGATCTCTTGGAAATGACAAGAGCACATTTTCCCATAAGCATTGAATGCAGCAACAATTAAGATTTACAAGTTTCCTAATGCCCATATACTGTCATGATATTTTTTTCCTTCAATGTTATATAATGACTGCTCACACCAACATTGCTGCACCAAGCCCAGACCCTCTTTCCTCTCAGAACCCCTTTAAAAACATACTGCTAAATCTTCTATCAGTTTATCTTCAAAGTAATGTTCTTCTGTTTCAATCCAAGACTTTTCATATCCCTGAAGAAAGAGATTGACAGCCCGATGCCTAAAAGGTAAGCACAATTTCAGAAAAAGGGGAGTTTAGAAAATAAGTTGAAATTGTATCAAGTAGTGCTTTACTACTAGATTATCTGTGCACTAAAATTGTAAAATAAAAATAAATTCCCTATTCTTGATTTTCCTCCTGAAAGACAATGCTTCTTGCAGCAAACAGAGCAAGGTGTCTCAGAGCACACGGTGACTCGCATTTAAATCCTGGCTCAGTCATTTCCAAGCTCTGTAACGTTGGTCAAGTGATTCAACTTTCCCAAATTTCAGTTTATTCCTTTATAAAAGTAGGATAACTCCAACCACATTTCAGTTTTGTCAGCCTTAAAATGAGATAAATGATGTAAATCACATCGGTTAGATGTTCATTAAATGATGACTTATTATATAACATGTCTCTCAATAAGCAATGTAATCAGTGTCAATAGAGAAGTTAGTCTCTGTTTAAGCAAACATTAAAAACAAATGGATGGCCCTGAGGATTCCAAAACAAAAGCTATTGAGTGAACTTTATGAGAGTACATATTCAAAGATTAAACCCTGCACTACTGATCACAAATGGCCGCCTATGAAAAAAGACCAGTGAAGATGAGAAGAATCAGTGAAATTCATGATGTAGTAAGCGATGTGGATAAGATGTCAATGCAAGAAAGAATAAAAGAATGTCATGAAGGGAGCATCATAAAACAACAACAGATGTGAGAGAACGAGAGATGGTGCCATTGCAGGAGAGGAGAAAGCTGAGCTTTATGATAGCAAACTGGGTTAAGGGCTCATGAGACCTAACGGTTAGATAGGTTTGTGAAGGGCCTTGAAAACCAGAGAGGGCAACTGCCAATGCAGCCAGAACTGCTAGAAATCATCAGACATTCTTGTACATGAGAGAGGCATGCCAAAGCATGGACTCAGCCTTTTTGGTTTATTAGAGTCACCTGTGTAGCTTTTAAGTAGCACATGCTGGGCTCTCATTGAAATTCTAATTAATAAGTTGAGGCCTGAATACTTTTTAAATGAGTTTACGTGTATTTCTTAAAAGCACCAGGTTGGGGAACCATTGGAATAAACGATACCGTTTTGAAAATGACATTTTGGAGAAGACTGAAGAACTCTATGACATCACAGAAACTAACTCAGAAACCACTGCCATCAACTTGATATGAGTCAAGGAACAAGTGACTTGAAGAGGTGGTGATGGAGGGAAGGATGGGAATGTGAAGTAGTTCAAAGGGAAACTGATTAAATCCGGGCAACGACAGTATAGGAGTAACTAAAAAGAAATGATAATGTGAATTCAAAGTTAATATTCTTTTTTTTTTCTTTCATTAAGTTCTGGGATACATGTATAGAACGTGCAGGTTTGTTACAAAGGTATACATGTGCCATGGTGGTTTGGCTGCACCTATCAAACCCATCTTCTAGGTTTTAAGCCCCACATGCATTAGGTATTTGTCTTAATACTCTCCCTCCCATTGCCCCCCACCCCCCGACAGGCCCCAGTGTGTGATGTTCCCCTCCCTGTATCCATGTGTTCTCACTGTTCAACTCCCACTTATGAGTGACAACATGTGGTATTTTATTTTCTATTCCTGTGTTAGTTTGCTGAGAATGATGGTTTCCAGCTTTAACCATGTCCCTGCAAGGGACAAGAACTCATTCTTTTTTTATGGCTGCATAGTATTCCATGGTGTATATGTGCCACATTTTCTTTATCCAGTCTATCATTGATGGGCATTTGGGTTGGTTCCAAGTCTTTACTATTGTGAACAGTGCTGCAATTAACATACATGTGCATGTGTCTTTATAGTAGAATGATTTATAATCCTTTGGGTATATACCCAGTAATAGGATTGCTGGGTCAAATGGTATTTCTGGTTCTAGATATCAAGGTTAATATTCTATTGATCAAAAGGTGACAGCATAATTGAGTCAGAGAATTGAGAAGTAGCACATTTGAGGAGGATGCTAATACATTTTAGACCCAGTGAGTGTGACATGATAGCAAGAAATACAACTGTCTCAGCAAAAGGGGAAAGTATGATGTTTCATCTGTTTGCTTTGCTTCTGTTTCTTTTTTTTTCTTTGCCTTACACATTCACTCAAACTCTTACTGAATGTCAATGTACAAGTCACTGTTCTAGGTGCTAAGAAAATGGAACAAAACTAGTACGGAATCTCAAAGTCTGAATCAAAGAGACAGGTAGCCTTAATACTGTAGGAAAGTGGTATGATGTGCAAGGAGTAGAAGGGCATGGCTTGGTCAGAGATGTTCCACAAAAGAGATGTAGCTGAGCTGAGTCCTGTTTACGAGACATAGAAATGATGCAATTTGTATAAAGTTCAGAGTGGGAAAGAGCATAGTTTCTCAGGAAAACTATAAGGTGGCTGAAATGGTACCCTGGACCACCTCAGTCAGACTTGAATGTACCAGACTACTTCTCTATTAAGTATGTCTGCTCTATGTCTAAGAGAAGGTTGACGGGCCTGTCAAATCTTTTTACGTTATTCCCAGTAGGTCACTTCTTTTCCCCAAATGCTAATAATTACAAAAATAATAATAATGACTAACATTTATCATGACATGAACTTATTATCTCACTTCTAAGCACTCTGTATACATCAACCCATTAAATAATCTGAACAACTCTATGAGGCTGATCCCATTATGATACAGATGAGAAAATTGTAAAGAAAGTCAGTCAGTAACTTGACCAATGTCATGGGGCAGGGAAGTTGGGAGGTCAGAATTCAAACCAAGACAAGTCTGATGCCAAAGAATGATTGAAATCATGGTCTGATTCAAATCCAGGTCAAAGAATGATCTCCTAATGACTCTCTCTTGCCTCACATATGTGAGCAGATATTCCTCAGTATGCATCATTTAGTAATTACATTATAGACCACAGTTCTCTGAAAATATCCAACAAAATTAGTCAAGTTTTACGTAGAAGAATCAATAAAGCTTTTCCATCCTTCTCTTGGACTATTGTACCCCTATTAAGGTAGATTCTAAACACCTGTCACTTATTAGGAAAAAATAACATTGATCTATTATAAAAAATAAAATAATTCTGACCTTGGCAGATTATATAAGGGGGCCATCCGGAAGCAGGCGACAACAGCCCTTTTCCTCTGCTTAGAGAGTAGTTTATGCCATACAGCCTTTTTAGATCTCTGAGGATGTTCCACCTGAGGTAGAATGACACAAATAAATATTTACACCCCAAACTACCTTCAAAAATAAATAACTATTTATACCCCAAACTATCTTCAAAAATATAGTATTAAACAGTTGCCCCTCTTAAGTAACCTATATTTGGAATTCCAATTCCAAAAGTACCTTAAGATTATCATGGAGAAGTCCATATCCTAAAAGTTACCCAGAGATAAAGTTTAGATAATTGCAAATGCTATATAATTCCCTTAGTAAGAATATCACATTTTCCCAATACTGTGTACTTCCAAGCTATGTCATCTCTAAAATCAAAGAAATAGAAAATCATTCCAGGTAAAATCATTTTATCTCCTTCTCAAAATTTTCTTTGGTTCTTTATGATTCTAATACATATTTTCTGCCTACAGAAAATATTACCTCATTCTTATTTATGTATCCATTGTAACTGTAATTTTATTAAGAGCTAAAGTAATAAACACAAATAGAGACAGTTAATAAAAATTCTACTATTCTTTAATATAACAGGATAAAGAGAAGAAGACAATGCTTTGTGCACACAGTATTAGGAGTGAGTAAATTTGGTAAAAATGTTAAAATATGTAAATATTTTGTTAGAGAGGGACAAATATAAATTCAAAAGTTGCAATAAATGATGCAAGCAAGTTATTTATATAACTAATAGTGTTTGGAACTCCAAGAGAAGAAAGAGATTAATTGTATTAGAAAGAAAAAATCCCAACATATAAACCTAAATTAATTAGTAATCTCTAGGCCATTGAGCACAGTACTTCCCAGACAGTAATGTCTCCGACCCACACGTTTAGACTTCTGAAAGAAATAAAAATGTTATGTTAGCTAAAAAAGTAAAACTACATTTATTATTCTTTGCAGTAAAGAGTCAAAAATGATTGTAATAATGTCTGAAGTAAACATTTAAAATGTTTGGGCTGCAATGGTTTAGAAATTTTAACAAAGCAACATGTTTAATGGAAAAGCACTTATTTCTGTGATGCTCTTCCCTCTCTAGGATCAATAAACACGTTTTGACAATTATCCACTTCAATTATCTTCTTGATGCTTGTGTCAAGTGAAATAAACCAATGTTATGCCTTAACATCAAAGTAAAAGCAATCAAGGGCAATAGTTTTCAATGAGACCCAACATATTTCAATTTAAATTTCCACTTTGAGATCCCAGTCTGTAGATGATGACTTTTTGCAGGAATTACAGCATTATGGTCGGCATGGGTGACAGTCAACAAACATATATTAAGTTCCTAAGGCATTTATGATACAGTAAACATCACAACAGAAAGGGTTCCTGCCACCAGGAAGCTTATCATTTGGCAGGCATTTATTACCTGCCTATTCAAGTATTTCAGGAAATACCAAAAACAGTGTGCTTTCCTCTAAATCAATTATAATAGTTATCTGTAAGATACGTGATCCAAAGGTGAACACCAAGATGTATCTTGTAACTCTGTCTGAATGTCTTGATGTGCTGATGTGTTAGCTTGGCTAGAATTTGATTATTAGAAAATTCAGTGGAGAAAACCTACTCTCATAAGAAACATTACCAGATATACAACACAAAATATACATCTAAAACAGGCCGCTGATACTTGAGATAAATTAAATCAACAAGTGTTTCCTGTCCACCTACTGTTTTTACACTGGGTTTTGCAAGTTAAAATATTCTTTACACGCTCCTCTGTGACTCAGTTACATGTTATCATTAGCATGGGGATAGTAAAGGCATAAATTAAACACACGGATATCTCCCACTGCTTTTTATTTTTGATAATCGACAATTTCTTTTTACTCAAAACCCTCCTCTCATGATAAACCAATCTTGCCATATTCTTAACAGTTTGATAAACTCTGATCCTCCCATCTTTTTCTAGATAATTCCTACCATAAGATTTATACAGGGATTACCTAGTTCATATCTACATTAAGTTTGAGTTGCTTCTATGCTTTCTTCAGCACATTTTATATCCTAACACCTCCGTATCATCGCATATTTATCTGCTTACGTGTCTGTTTCCTCTGTTACAGCACTCAGTCCTCCAGATCTGGTGGGGCTAAGGCTGCCCTAGGACAGGGCACTCCATAAACATCCAAGGCATAAATGGATACTTAGAAAAGTGAATCTCATTTGAGAAGTGCCATCATTCATCATGATTGGATATATTTATGAATATATGGGAATATAATAAAATAGAATCAGATTTCAATAAGCTTCATTTAATGTATCTAGAATTTATTCAAGCAAATCTACATATATGTATAAACACTAGGAAGAATTAAAAACTGATGGTAGAGTAACGCGGTCCTCTCGTAGCCGTTTAATTAACCTTTAATAATCTTAAATATATATATATAATTCTGGAGATATAACTCCATGACTGTATATAAATCCCTTAAAATTTCATTACAAGTCTTGTCATCTGCTGATTGATGATAATTTGTGTTTAATATTTCATGAAAATATTATGTAAGTTATTCTGGGGAAAGTATTAGTTCCAAGGCATTAGATACTGTAAATATATGTTAATAGCCATAAGGCCTAAGGGTATCCTAGTGACTTTAATCTCATCAAGTGTAGTGATAAATTGCATGGCAATAGAGAAATTATTAACGTTTGGGGGAGGGTATCTGAGTAAGCAAGAAGGAAATTAAAGGATACTATATTAGACGATATCTTTGCATTATTAAACTGTCCAGGGCAAGGGTGAGGGTTCAGATAATATAAAATAGGAATACAAGCAAAATGTTTATTACTGCTATGATAATATGTCCAAATATGGCTAAAGGCAATACAAAATCATACACACACACACACACACACACACACACACACACACACACACATATATTTAGGTGGCAAAGTTCCTGAGATGGCATACAACCTCTTATTATTATTTCATATTTGGTATAAAATAACCAAGTCATCAACAGTATGATCTGTCATAAGAGCCCTGACAGATCAATGGTCAGACTACAATGAGCTTCTTCACTATGTGATTATTTTGCTGAATGGACTTGATGAGAAATAGATAATATATCTCTGTGTTGCAGATATTTTACCTAAGCCAGGCGATCCCTTCTATAAAAATATGACCCTCTGATTGATAATGTTTCAAGTATTCTTGTTTTACACGTTCTTGTGCAAAGGTAATGAATAAGAATATCAAACTCAGCTTTGTAAAGTAGGACACAACTGAAAAAATTTATAAAAACACTTTTCTTACATGATTTTAATATCTGTCAATGCATTGTTCTTCTCTAAGTGTAATTTGTTCCTGATTTCAGAGAAAATTAGCTCAAAAATATACCTAATAAAAGGCAAGGTTAAACAAGTGACAAAAAAGAAAATATTTCAAATATTAAACCAATAAAAGATAATATCTCATACATGTTTTTATGAGCAATAATAAAAAATGAAGTACGCATAAAGTATTTGAAATCAGATGTAACTCCTGAATTTTTTGGTTAGAATACTTTAAATATATAATCCTAATATTTTTAGAAATATTTGAAAAAAGGCAATAAAACAAAGGCCAGGATCTCCCAAAATATATAATCTATATATTGCTACAAGAATTATAAGCTTAGAAATTGTCTTCATGAAATGCTAAACACACCTGACTCTTATTCTTTAGAACGAATATGCTGAACATATATGTTTTTTGGGTCATAGTTAACAAATCAACACACATTCTCTTTTTAAAATATTTGTATGTGGCTAAGGCAAATATGACTGAATTGACACAAAGCCTGACCTGTTCAAGATGAAAAAGCACATTTGCTATATCCAATACTCTTTCTACCGTCTTCTCTGGATCTGAGGTATCATCAGTCCTGTTTGGTAAGTCTTTGTAAAGAGCCATTTGCCATCTAATAGCAGGATCCTCCAACTGCAGGAAAAAGGAAAAGGTTACAATGGGAAGATGGGAATCTAAAAGACAAGGTTACAATCTCAAGATGGGAAGAGTCCACCCACCATTATTTATTGGGCTTTACAGTGTTTACTAGTTAAAACGTGACGCGCAGCAGCAGTTACGTAGGATGAACAGGTCTGGAGATCTAATGTACAGCATGGTGATTACAGTTAATAACATTGCAATTCATACTGGAAATCTGCTGAGAGTAGATTCCAGGAGCTCTTAGCACATACACACAAAAGGTAACTCTGCGAGGAGATAGATATGCTAATTTGTCTGACTACACCAATCATGTCACTATGTTTATGTATATTGAAACATCCTGTTGGACACCTTAACTATGTACAATTATTAAAAATCAAAAATACTAAGAGAGAAAGACAGATAAAGTCCTGGTCATCATGAAATTTATCATCTATTAGAGAAGATAGACATTAAACAAATATTTATAATTGTGATAAGGGCTACTAAAATGAAATATAAAGTACCATTAGATTTATCCTACTCTTTGGTGGTTGGGGAGATTTCCCTTAACACAAGACGTTGTAACTAGGGCTTAAGGATGAGTGGGAAATTGGAGAACAAAATGGGTAAGGCTACCCTCGCTCTTTCTCCTCCCCATTCACAGTCTAATTGTAGAAAGATTTCTATGTTTACTTTTATCAGCAAGCATATAGGATAGCATTTACCTATAAATATTTGGACTCTACAACAGAATTTAATTTTGCTGAGACAAAGATATTAAATTATATTAATCAATAGAGGTTGTTAAAATCATACTCATCATAAAGGAGTCTACACATTTCACTTTTCAATACCATCAAATTTCCTCGGTGAAAAATGTATATGAAATCTTCATGTTTTTTAGAAACATTATTATAAGTCATAGAAATTGACAAAAGCAAGCAACTTCACAGGGATAGAACATATCAGTTCAAAGAAATAATATACAATAAGTATGTTATTAAAAATGGACAAAGCAGCCAGGCACAGTGGCTCACACCTGTAATCCCAGCACTTTGGGAGGCCAAGGTGGGTGGATTACTTGAGGTCAGGAGTTTGAGACCAGCCTGGCCAACATGGTGAAACCCCTTCTCGATTAAAAATACAAAATGTTAGCTGGGCATGGTGGTGCACGCCTGTAATCACAGCTACTCGGGAGGCTGAGGCAGGAGAATCGCTTGAACCCAGGAAGGTAGAGGTTGCAGTGAACCAAGATTGCGCCACTGCCCTCCAGCCTGGCTGACAGAGTGAGACTCCATCTCAAAAAACAAAAAACAAACAAACAAACAAAAACGGACAAAGCAATCCCCGTGTCTTTTCTTCCACTTTAGAATCTCCATTATGGGAGACTGAATGTTTTGAAGCAGAAATAGAAAACATCTAAAACTTCACAACTCCCAGACTGAGAGTGCATAGTTCAAAATGTCAAAAATAACTTTCATCTACAGGCAAACACAGACAGATAGAGCTTTGTATATAAATGACTTGTAAAGACTACTTATCCTTTGATAAAATAAAATGTTTTCATCCGTATACTTTTTAAGTCTGAGGACTATGTTTGATACTTACAGGTTTTAATCTGTACTCCTAGTTCTATTTAATACATAAACATAATGAATAAGGTAGAATCTTTATTCTAACATAAAATTACTCCTCTGGCCTCAGGATGAATAGCCCTGTAATTTCAAGACAATGTATTCAAGAAGTTAGGAATAAAAAAATTCATTTTTTGAAAATCTGTGTATCTCAATATGCCTGCCTAACTCCTAGTGTAAGAGAGTGTAGAATAAAATGACAAGACGAATATTTATTCATTACCTCTTTATTTTCAGGCCTTATTCATTTGGAGGTGAAATACTGACGATCAATGTTTCCTTTTTTGCTCTCTTCTTTCTTCCTCTCTCCCTAACATGTCATCTAAACTGTGCAAAGTATTCTTACAAGTGACCTTTAGAATATAATGGACAAACCTTTTTCTGCTTATAATCATAAACCCCCTTATTTGATCATTTCTTGAGATTGGGCCAGACTCCTCTTAAGAGGTACTGAGCACTCTCTGTCCCTAACTCAGTAACTGTTGAACTAGATAATGGTGCTCCAAGTGTGGTCCAGGGTCCCCTGGGGATCTCTAGCACCCTTTCTTGGGGTACTTGATCCTCTCAAATACCCATGTACGTAAAAACATTTAATGTCTCTCCCTAAAGAGGAAAAATGTTTGTAGTGTAAACTCTTCTTCTAAAGTTCCAATAGAGGCTTTATAAGCTTTTAAAAAAATGTTCAAATTATTCTGGCTATCTGAAAAGAGATCATACTCTAATAGTAATTAATCTCACTCTAAAAGAATTGTTAGTAAACAACTGAGTACACATCAAATTTCACATGAAATTTGCTCTAAATAAATACTTGTGCATTGTGAATATGGTAAAGGCATGTCTCACCTTTATATTATTCTTTAAAATGCTAATTTAAAAAGAATTTGATTTGGATCTTTGAAAAGAGACATTTTAATACCCAGAAAGGCATATATTATATTGTTGTTGCTACTTTTTGACATTCGCATATTTTCATAATTTAAAAAAATCCTGAGAAGGGACACCAGAATAGAAGACAACAGGCTGAGTCAGAATACCAGCTTGACTTTTAAAACTGCATCACAGGTTTTATAAATAAATGAATAATTTATTCACTGATATACAAGAATTTCCAAATAATAGTAAATGGTCACTGGATTGCCGAAACTACTTGTAACAATTCTTTCACCCACCATTAAAAAGTAGGTGTTATATAGATTTCCATCCATGTTTTTATTCTAAATGTACACTCTTCTCTTCTCCTTAGGTAAGCTCATTTATTCCTATTGCTGCAAATCTCGATATAGCCTTTTGATATAGTTTGGATCTGTGTTCCTGCCCAAATCTTATGTTGAAATGCAATCCTCAGTATTGGAGATGGGACCTGGTGGGCGCCGAGTGGATCATGGGGCAAATTTTTCATGAGTGGCTTAGCAGCATCCCCTCGGTGCTGTCCTTGAGACCGTGAGATCTGGTTAAGTGTGTGTCACCTCCCTCCTCACTGCTCTTGTTCCTCCTCCTGCCAGGTGAGATCTGCCTCTCTTTCACCATCTGCCATGATTGTAAGCTTCCTGGAGCCTCCCCAAAGGCAGATGCCCATGTTCCACTTTCTGTACAGCCTGCAGAACCGTGACTCAATTAAACCTCTTCTCTTCATAAATTACCCAGTCTCATATTTCTATATAGCAATGCAAGAATGGCCTGATTCACCTATAGACTAATGACTCTTAATATATATATATATTTAATTACTGATCACTTCATGTACATTTTTTGTTTTTTGAGACAGGGTTTCCCTTTGTTGCCTAGGCTGGAGTGCAGTGGCATGATCTTGGCTCACTGCAACCTTCGCCTCCCAGGCTCAAGCTATCCTCCCACCTCAGCTTCTCAAGTAGCTGGGACTACAGGTGTGTGTAACCACCCAGCTAATTTTTGTATTTTTTGTAGAGATGGGGTTTTGCCATGTTATCCAGGCTGATTTTAAACACTTGGGATCAAGTGATCCACCTGCCTCGGCCTCCCAAAGTGTTGGGATTACAGGTGTGAGCCTCTGTGCCTAGCCAACATTTTCTTATAGACACCTGTCTCTGTGTCCAAAAGACCCTAAAACCCATCTATCAAAAGAATACATCCTATCTGTATTTCAACTGGTGATATATATTTTTTCCAAAATTTGACCATCTCTGGTAATTTTCTTTAAAAATATATCATTTATTATCTTTAGAATTTTTAATAGAAAAGGCTTTGCAAGTAGGATAATGACTAATTAAAATACGTCCATTACCTTAATGTTTAAAGTAACATTATTTGTAGTACTATTTTAAAGAGAGATTAACTAATGTATAAATAGTAAATGTGGCTTAAGAATAAAACTTGGCTTACCTTGCCTTGTAAATGAATATTGCTGCGGATTATATCTCGTACTTCATCCTCAGTATCTTTCTGTCAAGAAATATATGTTACCTAAAAGGAGTCTTATATTGCATCAACTGTCACAAGTCAATAGAAACAATCCAAACCTTTTTTGAAATAATATATGTCTAAGAAACACCTTTATAAAATTACATGCCACAAATTTGGCATGTAATTATTGAAATAATTTCTTGAGACTGCTGTAGCCAGAAGCAAGGTAATGACCTGCTTTACCTCCACAGTAAGGACATTAAAATTCAATGGAATCAAGTTTCCAATTCATAACAAGAAGGGGGTTTTCTTGGACTGAAATAGAAGTATATCTCCAGTATTCTTCCAAATCTCCACAAAGTCAGTTTAGCCCTTAATAACATCCTCCATGACCTAGTAATAGCAAGGGAAATGCAACTGAGAATGAAACTCTAGAGAACTGCCAATAGAGCTGCGTGATGCAGCCCACTCCCACAGCTTCCCCTCAATTCACTCATTTTAGAATATCAAATGCTGCATGTACAGTGACGAGCTTCAGTGATTCAATGTGGAATGCAGACTATGTCCTCCAATTTACATAAATATAAAATAGAAATTCCAGTGTGCAAAATACTGCATCCTCATTTGCATAGCTATGAAGAACAGAAACTTAGAGGACATTGTAAAATCTTGAGAACTTAAATCCTGCAGAGGAGAACAGCAGCTGATTTAAAAGTCAACACCTTATCTACCCACAGTTGGCACAATATATTACGCTTCTAACATTGAAAAATCACCCTTCATAAATTTGAATATACTTCTCATCACAAACTTTCTATAGAAGTTTATATGAAATCCATTTTTTTCACTAGCGGAGATTGGTTTGTATCTTTTCTGTTTGGTTCTTGAATGTGCCCCAGAGGTGATTAACATAACTTAGAAATAAAAACAGCCTCAAAAAAAAAAAAAAAAAAAAAAAAAGAAGCAGCCTTTATGTTTGAGTCTTGGGACCTGTCTAGAAAACCTGCTTAATAAAACATGTCATGCAAACGAAATATTGACACAGGGCAGTGAGACAAAGGAATCAAACACTGGGAGTCTGGAGGTCAGACGATCATTACTGCTGGGATGAAAAGGAGACTTACCAGGCTAAATCGATTTTTGGCTAGAGCAATGAGCTCCTGGTCCCCTGGGGCACAGATGTTCAACCCAATGGGCAGTAAGCGCTTCAGAGCTGCTACAATCAGAGAGGTCTGCATGGAATACCGATCTCCTTTGCGCTTCATTTTCTTCCTTTCCTGATCAGAAACAGCTGCCTGTGGAACAAGAGAAGTGCTGGGATCTGAACCTGCTTCTCTCACATGTAGAACCACTACGACTCTTCTCTAACTTGTCACTTCGTCTTCCTCATTTTCTGCTGCTCCCTAGTTTTGAAAATCTTCCTGTCTTGAAAATAATTTTTCTCTTCCCATCTTAGCACCTTTTGCTAATTTTAAGTCCTGCCCTCAGATTCCTATTACAATTCACTGATATGCATTCCCATGTAATTTTTAGAAGAAAAATGAAAATTGTAATTTTAGGGAAGCAGATAAATGTATAAAAATGCTATAGTAATTTCAGATGTTGTGTGCTTTCTAATTTTCAATGCTTAAGAAAGGAATATAAGAATAAAGGGCTTATTTTTCCTTTGACAAATGCTTGCTTTGAAATATGTATACATGTATATGGTGTGTATATGTGTGTGTGTGTGTGTGAGATCTAATATATCTAGAACAATTACAAAATGCATTTTTCTTTTATACAGTCTGCAAACTTGTCTTCTTAGAGCCTCAGTCACTGTCTAATAGAAATAGAAGTAATATACTCATCGGAGTTTCATAAATACTCAGGACTATCTGGATAACCAGTTTACAATTGAATACTGCCATGTTACTCAAGGGCTCTCTCATGATGTTTTTGAGGCTTATGCTAGCAACACAGGGTCACCTTAAATGACAGAGTCTAACTTTCACTGGATAATGAGTATTCTATCAAGAGGGCATGTTCTAATGTCAAAATGAAAATAATTGTGCCACATCCACTTATTTGTGCATGTCAAATATTTGGTAGCAGGAATTCAAACTTGCAACATAGTTCCATGATAATGAAATGATAAAGAAAAATGTATTACGTTATCAAATTTATTGTGTAATAATTATACTATATATTGATATGTTAAAACCTATAATTTTCTGAACCATAGCAGTAAGAATCACACTTCTGTTCCAAAAAGATGTGCTTATTGTATGAATCCCATTTTTATATGTACCAACTTGTAAGAGATTATTCTAAGTTTATTAGGAAAAACATGATGAATAATTTGTACTGTTAAGTTGATTAATTCATTAAAAAAATGGATCAGTCATTTAAAATGGGCTCTTTGTTCAAACGACAACATAACTAAAATGATAAAAATAATTACCCAAATGAAGAACCACTATCTGAAAAATTAAGCAAATTGATACAAATTATACAATCATACTTCTATCCAATACTAGTAATTTAGTTTCAGCAAAGCAACATCCCCAGTGTAGTCTAAATTGTATTGGTTTGGAGTTTTCCTAGTCTAAATTTGTTGGTCTTAGAGTTTTCATTGATTTTAACCTGGAAAGTTCTTTTGGTTTTATGGTCGTAGAGGCAGACGGAGCTTATATCTGGTTTAATATTTATAAATATTTGTGAGCTTATAATAAAAATAATCAACACTAAACGCATCTACAAATTACTCAATTTTGAGTAATACTAGGCAAATGAATTCCTACTTATACACAAACAATAATTTTGCTTTCCACCCGAGAAGAAATCTAGAACTGGAAAGAGTAGTAAATATTTGAATATTTATGGGTGATATCACTGTTAATATGAGGAAATTAAATCTATAAGCAATAAAATACCCTTCTGTACACACATATTGGGTATTTTTTGTTCATTTGTTTAGTGCCTATTTCCTCGCCAAACTATGTAGCTCCTTTGGGGCAGCTGCCAAACCTGTTTTGTCCTTTCTCTGTATTCAAAGCCAAGCACTGTGCCTTGCTCATAGGAGCAGCTTGATAATTTAAACAGAGCCGCCAAAGCTAATGAATTTGCACACTTTTTCATTTTCAATCTGAGCATTTGGATCAGTTATGAAGATGTAATAACATGGCCCATATGTGGGCATATTTAAGAAGGAAAGTGGGATAACCTGAGCCCTTTCTTAAATCAATCACCTGAGTGCTTTTTCTTTTTTCTTTTTTTTTTTTTTTTTGAGACAGAGTCTCGCTCTGTTACCAGGCTGGAGTGCAGTGGTGCGATCTGGGCTGACTGCAGTGTCCGCCTCCTGGGTTTAAGCAATTCTCTGCCTCAGCCTCCCAAGTAGCTGGGATTACAGGTGCCCACCACCATGCCTGGCTAAATTTTTTTGTATTTTTAGTAGAGATGGGGTTTCACCATCTTGGCCAGGCTGGTCTTGAACTCCTGACCTCGTGATCCACCTGCCTTGGCCTCCCAAAGTGCTGGGATAACAGGTGTGAGCCACCGCGTCCGGCCACCTGAGCCCTTTCTTAAATCAATCAATCAATCAATCAATCAATCAACCTCTGCTTCTGCCTCATCTCTCTCACACACCCACAAACATACAAATATGATTGTAACGATTTCACATAAAATAGCCTTAAATTTAATAGTGGACCAGGAAAATAAGAAAGACATCAAACAGACTCTTTTTCAAAGATACTATTAGACTTGAGCAAAAGCAGTGCTATGGCTGCATAAAATGGGATAGTAGCAGGGTCCACCACCCTCTCTCCTCATGACCCATCTAGAAAAGACTCATTTTTCAATACCTATTCAAATCTTCACTTACCTCTGACATCTTTGACTATCTTATCAATTTCTTTGTCTCATACGTTTTCTAAGTACTTATTAACTATATGATTGTTAGATATCCAGTTGCACTTTAACTTTATCAATTTGTTACTACAATTCATATCTGTTAAAATTTGTTGCATGCCTACAATCTGCGAGGCACAATACACACATTATTCTGATGTTTACAAGCCTCCATCAAGGTAAGCAACATGGCAAACATTTTGCTGCTACCAACAATGAGGTTTAAGATGAGTGAAGGGATTATGAAGTGGCAGAGTCAGCACTCCAGGCTGATCTGCCTCTGAAAGCCAAGCTCTCTCCTTTACCACATTATGAACGGGAAGCACAGTTTTAATCGGTTTCACAGGACCTTTCTGTGGGAACTTACAAAAAATGTTCTAATATTCCTACAATGAAATAGCCTACCAAAAAAAAAAAAAAAAAACCCCACAAAAAGATACCTTTTTGTATTTTAGATATAGTAATTATAAAAATGAGCCTAGCTTTAAATGTCCAAGGCCTGTGATTATATTTCGACAGGAAATGAAATCTTAAGAAAAAAATAGAGTACAATTGTGTAATGCAACAGGCAAAACCCACCTTTTCTCACACCCACAAATAAACACAGAGAACCTGTAATAAATGCTATCTATCAATGCTATCTATCTCTCTCTCTATCTATTTATCTATCTGGTTTTTTTTTTTTTTTTTTTGAGACGGAGTTTCACTCTTGTTGTCCAGGCTAGAGTGCAATGGCACAATCTCGGCTCACTGCAACCTCCACCTCCTGGGTTCAAGCGATTCTCCTGTCTCGACCTCCTGAGTGGCTGGGATTACAGGTGCCCGCCACTACGCCAGGTTAATTTTTCATATTTCTAGTAGAGATGGGGTTTCACCACATTGGCCACGCTGGTCTCAAACTCCTGACCTCAGGTGATCTGACTGCCTCGGCCTCCCAAAGTGCTGGGATTACAGGCGTGAGCCACCGTGCCTGGCCTGGTCTATGTTTTTTAAAATAAGTTACAAAAACCCCAAGTTTCATAAGACAAGTTAGGAAAATTTCAAACATGTTATTACAAATTTCAGCAATGCTAGCCATATAATGTGGTGCCACTGTGGATTTCGTACCACTGCAACAGTGAGTCAGTAAATGCAAAGTAAAATAAGATACATTTTTTAAAAGCCCAATGACCACATTTATAAATTCTTTAAAATCAAATTTTATTTCATCCATATTAATTAGGTAGCTACTAGGCATCAAGCACTGCATTGAGCTTTAGAGTTACCAAGTGAATGACATATGTTTCCTGCCCTTGAGGGACAGATATCTAAGTCACAGATGGGCTGCAGAACAAGGGGCCACGTGCCCTGCTAGGAGAAACCAAGGGCTAAGAGGGCACATGGGAAAGCAGAAAGAGAAAGGCTTCGCTGTAGAGAAAGCAGTCATATGCTATTCTGTTGGTGCAAAAGTAATCACAGTGTTTGCCATTGAAAGTAATAGCAAACACCGGGGTTACTTTTGCATCATAATACATATAGCTCTGTCATATGCAAACTGACATACTGAGTAAAAGTCAACTAAGGTCCACTTTTCACAGTGATCACCACCATTACACATATCCCTGAGGGTTTCCATGCCACACATAGGTGGTCACTTTCTTTCCTTATGGCCAATTTTCTATGCACTGGCCTCTCTCTGCCTTGTGAGCTATGTACCTTTTGCTCTATGTCAAAATGAGGTCCCTTCTCCCGGATCACCATATTCTAGACTGGCCTGCTGGCTTCAATCTATTTTCTATTTAGAAAATAGTTTTGGAACTGGCACTGCATACAAACAGTGATTATCCCTTGCTTGAGTGACTGGCTGAAGACTGATAGGAATCACTTGTCCTCTGGTTCCTGTTTCTACTTGCATTTGGTCTAAATCTGTTTGAAAGGAGTTCCTTTTTCCTTGAGAACTCTGCAGGGTGGCTCTCTCTGCTGCTTTGATGCCTCAGGCAGATGGTTTGAGATCTTGTTACAAGAATCCCTGAAGCACTCAGCATCTCTCCCTTCTCAGCATTATGGGGGAAACAATTCTGCATCCACTCCGCCTCATAGGTAACACCTATGGCAATCCTCCTGTTAACCACTCTCGGCACTAGGCTTGGGTCCTTCATGCCATCCAGGTTCAGCAGAGCCCCCAATAATGCCGAAAAACTGCAGTTCCTGTGCTTCTATGGCAGACATAATTACTCTCAGATCTGTCCACATACTGAAACATGTGGACATCATGATTTCTTGAGCACAACGATATAAAACATGAATGTGTTGACTCTATTGTTTGAACTAGAAACATTATTTCAAGAAAAAAAAAGTGTATTATACCTACGTGATATAAAATTACAAATAATTTTTTTAAACTTTTAAAAATAAAGAAGCTAAGTATAATCAGTAATTTCTAAAAATTTCAACTTTATTACTATTATTTTCTTTCTTTCTTTCTTTTTTTATAAAAATGGTCTCACTCTGTGGCCCCAGTTGGAATACAATGATGTGATCATAGCTCATTGCAGCCTTGAACTCCTGGGCTCAAGCAATCATCACACCTCCGCCTCCTTAAGTGGCTAGAACTACAGGTGTGTGCCATCACACCTGGCTAATTTTTTAACATATTTTGTAGACATAGGGTCTTACTATGTTGCCCAGGCTGGTCTCGAACTCTTGGCCTCAAGCAGTCCTCCCACCTCAACCTCCCAAAGCCCTGAGAATTACTATCATTTTCTATACGTTTTGTCTCAGAGTACTATAAGTCATATATTTAAAAAAAAAAAAAAAAAACTCAATTTTTTAGTTTGAGAAAATTTGTGGGTCAGAAATGTTAAAATTAAGAGGCTCTTACCCATTACTTCCCTTTTTTCTTCTTGCAAATAAGACTAAACTGTGTTACTATTAGCCAATGTTTATGGATGTCTCACTCTACGTTCTACAATGTGCAGTGCTTTGAGAGCATCTTTGAGAATCACTGGACTCGACTGATGGAAAAGAAGGAAAAGGATGTCTGTACAGGAATACACAGACTTCTCCTGGCATTAGCTTCTAGTTCATGTGCTGTCAGGTCAAACACATGGCATTCAAAACTCTAAACAAGACTAGGCCTATCAAGCAATGCCATTCTATTTCCCTGGTGACAGATCACAGAGCAGGCCTGAGGATGAGGTGACTTCTGGAGGTCAGTGGAGTGGGTGTACCCAAGCTACTCTGTTGCCAGAATGTATTGAGTCAGTAGAGGCTAATTTCCTCTGCCTGAGTACCACTCATTTTTGGATCTTTGGCCATTTGGCTGCCAAATATCACCACATGTAATATATTTATTTCTCATTTAGCAGGAATTACATATACAAAGCCCTTTAAACATGCTGTAAATGGAAGCTCCTCCCCTCCCCAATACAATAGAGAAAACAAAAATCTAGAAAGATACTTCCCACTTCATGTGTGAGAACCTGGAATTCATCCATGTGGCTTTTAAATAATGCAGCGAATTTATTTTGAGGTTTGTTTATTTGGTACACACAAGCACACAAATATTCACACCTGATGGATACATAGTGTTGACGTGTTAAACACACATTATACTGACTGATAATTTTGTGAGTGGGGTGTGGTGTGTGCGTGTGTGTGAAGAATGTCTTTATTCTGTTGCTCTGACATCTTGGAGAATTGCTAATCCTGGGGAGACAGCAGTCCCTCCCATGGTTAGGCAATTCCTAGAGAAGGAAATGGGTTCCTTGGTCCGGGGAGCTTGCTTTTTGTATACAAATCAACTAATCCAGAGCCCACACTGACCCCCACCTCCCCCATGGGGCTCTTATACTCTGGGCTACTATCCACCTGCCCTAATCACTCTGGGACTAGGTACCAGGCAACCAAGAACAGCCTCTCTGATGTGGAGCCCCTGAAAATTATTCACATTAGCCAATCAGAAACCCATTTGCCATGCCTTGTCCATTCCTTCCAGTGGAGACCATGAGGCAAGCTCTCACCCACGTCTTCTCCTTGCTTTCTCTGCCTCCTGACCAACCCTGACCCCTCCCCAACGGCCCTGCTTGGCATGGCATGCCTCCGGTTTCCAGGGATCTGTCAGTAGAAATGACTTCCTTCATGACAGTCATTTCCCGTCTGCATGTCTTAACCACACCTGATTCAAACAAATTCCAGTAACCTTAAAACAGCTTGCGTGTTTTAACCAATTTATAACATTACCAAATCTATCAGATTCCAGTTACAAATCTTCGAAAATCTAAAAAAAAAAAAAGATCAATTCATGAAAGTCACATTCGGATATTTTCTAGAAGAGTGAAACAGTTTGTAGTCATACCTTGGACATCTTGGACTTGGTATCAGTAATAAGGAAAGACATATTGTTGATTTCATTCTGTACAACGAAGTTCTGCTCTTCTCTTTTGAAATTCTGAGAAGTTGCAAAGGAAATTTCAGTTAAGACCACTTAAAGAAGTCTTTGTAATTAGAGGTTACACAGAACCTGCAAGCTTTTACAGAGATAAGTATTAATTTGATATATAAGAAACATCAAAAAAGGATACAAGTATTTCTTGAGTATCTAATGAGGGTACTTGGCTGGGAGCAACAGTTCTGTGAACTAGATATGAATATGCACATTGCAAAGATGGGAAAACTAAGGTTCAGAAAATGTAATTGCAAGATCACACACATTTACCAAGGAGTAGCATGAATATTCAAACCCCTGATTAGCTGGTGAAAGGCATATACTGATTCCTAAGATTAATTAACCTAGACTTTCCAAGGACGCATAGAACTATGATGTAACTTTCTATTCTGTCAGATTTGTTACCTCTTTTTAAAATACCATATCATTATTTATTCCCTTTTAATTTGGGAACATAAAAAGACTAGCAAAATCAATTTATCTTTAAATATTTGGGGAAAAACATAACACATTAGCCAATTTATGTTTATATTAATATATGCCCATGAGATTCAAAAGTACATATTCAGATATTTTTGCTTATTCTTGAAAGTATTATTAGATGTTCATCTGAAAACCTACTGATTATGATAAATACTCTTGTTCCAAACTTTAATCTTGTACCTAAATCTAAAGACACTTCTTCAGCATTTTAATGATTGAGGAAGCTGAAGATTTGCAGTTCTTCAAATAAAAATATACAGTTTTTTTTTTTTTTTTTTGAGACAGAGTCTTGCTCTGTCGCCCAGGCTGGAGTGCAGTGGCGCAGTCTCGGCTCACCGCAAGCTCCGCCTCCCAGGTTCACACCATTCTCCTGCCTTAGCCTCCCCAGCAGCTGCGATTACAGGCGCACGCTGCCACGCCCGGCTAATTTTTGTATTTTTAGTAGAGACGGGGTTTCACCGTGTTAACCAGGATGGTCTCAATTTCCTGACCTCGTGATCCGCTTGCCTCGGCCTCCCAAAGTGCTGGCATTACAGGCACGAGCCACTGCGCCCCGCAAAAATATGCAGTTTTTAGTAATTTTTTCCTGATATCCCCCTATTTTCCCATTAGGCATTCTAGGTGAAGTAACCCAACAGGAAAAACAAGAGGCAAAAAGCAAAAATTCATCTTTGTTCTTTGGCAACTCAAAATGGACTGATTTCTTCTGGAATTTATTTATTCATTCGTTCATTCATGTATGTATTTAGGGACAGGGTCTGGCTCTGTCACCCAGGCTGGGATGCAGCTTGCAATGATAGGGCACTGTAGCCTCAAACTCCTGAAGTCAAGCAATGTTCCCACCTGTCACTGGGCATGCATATCTATCTATCTATCAGTCTGTCTGTCTATCTACATATCTAATCTATTTATCTTTTTAGAGTGGATTTTGAATTTTCCTTCATAATACCTTGGATGATCTATTGCATCCCCCAAACGTGAGTTACACAGGATAAATAAATTTGTATCCTTGTGAAGATACAAATTTGCATGTTAAGAAATCATTATTTCATATATCCTTTCTGAGTGATTGTTTTTATGTATGTTTTTATATAAAGTTTCCTATTAAGTTTGACAGACTCCTCAGATATAGGCAATAAATAATATTTATTATCCCAAATATTAAATGTGAATACTTTATTTAAAAATAATGTGTTCAAAGTAATTTGATTTGAACACATAATATTTTACAGTCTGATGAAGTAAACTGGTAAGATAGCTCAGATGATAAAACTGAGGTTGAAATTTTTATTTTTATTTTCTGTCTCCCATTTACAGAGTGACATAGAATTATAATAGATATAAAAATTCTAAACTTTTAAAATAATTCAGGATAATCATCAATGCTGAATTACCTATATTCTGCTAGTTACTGAAAATAAATGATAGAATACTACACAATTCTTATGATAGAATATTATACAATTCTTATGATTAAAATCTTTTCCAGATTTAAAAATGTATAGTTCCACTTGCACTATACAAAATAGTGAAAATTCACCAAATATGTCCTTTAGAAATTCTATCAACAGGATTGTCAGTAGAAAGAAGCTTTATTTTAAAAGCCAACAGATTCTAAAATGTGAGCCAAACTAAATTCCTGTAGATGTAAAGTGTGTGAAGATAAAACAAATTTATGGAAGCAGTACCTTTACAAGTAATATGAGTGTGTGTTATTGTTGGAAATCGCTAGTCTATTTAAGCACATCTCAAACTGAGTACTGCATATTAAGAGAACAGAATGCCAAGAGATAGGGAAAGCTAAATAGTAAAAATAGTACATCTTAATGTAACGTCAATATTAGTCTAAAATTTAGGGGCAAATTGAAAATATGTTTATGGAGTGCAATTAAAAATTCCTGTGATTTTTTTAAGAAGATAAATTGCAAAACTCAAAAGAGGGTTTATATTCCCTCAAGCTCCTCAGGGGAACCTATCCTCTCTCCTCAACTGTTACATGAAACCTAGGAGGCAAGTAGGCAGGTGCCTACCAAACAGTAGGCGTGATCTGTCAATATTTTCACACTCACATGGGATTTCGACCAGTAGATAAACACTTCTGCCACCATGCGGAAGAGCTCCTCTGCTTCCGGGTTAGGCTCCTTCAGCCACTTTGCCCTGGATCACATAATAAATAAAGCGGTTTCACAGCTACTCCTTAAAGTTAATTTTAAAAAAAATCACCCTCCTAAAGTTAAATGTACTGACCACAGAGCTCATGGTGGTTTCAGCATAGAGCTGTAACATTAAAAAAAAATTTAAACATCATAACTGTCAAACTGTTAACTTTTACATGCCAAATCAGAATGAAATGACCAACTTTGATTTTAAGACGTTTTAATTTTAAGCCGAAAATTAACTTACCTATAAACAATTAATTATGTTATCATTACCAACAAGCTCATGGCCAAATAGTGAATGAAGCGATTCGAGAAGGACATGTGAGCCAAGAAAGGTTACCACTGAATTGGGGAAATCACTAAATTACTTTTGATCATACCTGTTATAGTCCACAAATCTAATCAAGAGAGGGTAGAAGGCATAGAGATCTCTGGCCAGCGTGGTGAACTCATCTAGGATGAGGAGTTCAGCCTCTGACATGTCCCCCCTGGCCTCGGCTTTCAGGTGGTCTTCCTCAGACACCACCATGGCTGCCTTTTTCTTGAGTTTCTCCATTAACGGCAAGAAATGAGTTTTCAAGAGCTGAGGTTTCACTTTATTTATTATAGGCTGGGAAAACACTGTTTAAAGACAGACATTAGTATTCTGCTCTGTATAACCATTCATTAAAATGATGAGAGATTATAATTATAATTGCAACATGATTAAAGCCTCCTTCTCCAGCACATGACTTCCTTAAGGGTACAGCTCATGCCTCAGCCATTTTTCTAGTCCAAGCTCTAATTGCATAGTTGCTATTACAAAAAAATGATTACTGAGTTGAATTCAATGATCTTCCTTGTTTTTAGAATAGATTGATAGCTAATTTAGAATGGAAAAAAAGATTTTCAGTCATTTTGGAAATCATTTTCACACAATAAATAAAATCCCCAAATGGAAAAGTTTCCCCTAACCCTTAGAATAGGAACAAGCTCTGCTACATAATTACTACATGAGACTATATGCAGTTATCTCATTTTAACTATCCCCATCCTTGGCCCAATGGAAGAGTTAGATTACATGGAACACTGCTCTCTTATTTAATAATAACCATAGGTATTAGTAATAGTTCTAAACTTGATTAGGCCATTTTTTAAAACTATTTTTTCCCTGAAGGTAACATATATGCATGGGGGAAAAGTACACAAGAGAAAAGTTAAAGTCAACCATAATCATCTATCCAAATTAATACGTCATTGCTGCATTTCTTTGGAGTTTTCATCAGTAGATACATTAATATACATATATATTACACACATAACATTCTGAATTCGTTGTTTTAAAACCTCTTCATTTTGCCCTTCATAATATGAGGATTTCCAGGGCATAAAACATTGTTGGAACTTTAACATTTAAAGATGACATAATATTCTGGCATGTAGATGTACACAACTTATTTAGCCATATTCTAGTTATTGGATACTTAGATTGCTTTAAACTTTTCAATATAAATAATGCAATAATTGTAGATATTAGACTACATTTTTTTGGTTTACCCATTTTTTGGTTTAGCCACAGATGGCTAAAAGTGGATTGCTAAAAGTTGAACGTTTTATTTTTGTCTCTGGCTATAGACTCATTAGTTTTTCCTGCTGTGTTTATTGATTAATCTTACAGAGACTGACAAGTCAGAAAAATATTTACTTGAAAGTAGTAACTATTTAAAATAAACCCAATGCCTGTTTTTATCTACATTAAACAACAGCATGACAAATAATGCTATTTTTGAGTAAAGAAAATATTAATAAAAATCGTGATGGGAAAATTCTAGTTTATATATTTAAAATTCTTTTGGAAATAAAACAGATTTAAGCGGTACAATGTCTTCTTCTGATTCTTACCTGCTAGCCTCTTCATCCAGGCTCCCTCATCAATCCCCAAGTTATTATATATGATTTTCAATATGTTCCCTAGAAGTGTGTTCATGTGCTCTGAGTTCAGGGCTGTGCAGCACATCTCGGCCCGTTCTGGATTGTTCTCAGGCCCATGCTCCCACCAACGAGACATGTAGCTGCAAAGCATGGGCAGTATGACTTCCATCACATGTGGCATTTGAGTGTAGCGAATGCCGGACTCAGCTAATTCCACGATTTCTTCCATGAGTTTCTCCAAAGACGGTATATTTGGACAAACATCTTCCACATTAGTTGGCAAACTGAGAGCTGGAGAAGTACACATAAAAAATGGATTATATTCAAAGAAAGTACTGAGATGATATGGCAGATTTCCACAGGCAACTATTGCATTTTGGACTTCAAAACTTAGCAAGATCTGGCATGCCTTTAACTGGCTCCTTCTCCCGTTTTTCAAGGTAGCTATTTCAAAGCTTCTGTTTCCTCCAAGTTCCTACTGTACCAGCACTCCCAGAAAACAGCCATTCCTCCTACTTCACAGCAAACAAGAGTATCAAATATTTCCTCCTCTAACTTTGCTGCTCTCATGACCTACAAGCCATTTATGACTGGCTCCACACTGGCCTCCTTTCCCCGTCTCTGAGTACGTTTTGAAGTCCCCCACTCATGGCTCCAACGAATACCCGATGCCTTGCTCAGGCCCGTATTTTCAGCCCTCTAATACCTCATACCCAGCAGATACTCAAATCTTTCCCGGATTACTTAGCTTTCCAGGCACTCTCCATCCGCAGGAACAAAGCTGCTTTACACTGCGCAGCAAAATCACACTTTACAACTCATCTTTCCAACGGTTCAGTGGCATTGCATATCCCTGACCAAATTCCCTTTTCCTAAAACTCCCTTCTTTCTTAACATCAATGTGCCCAGCCTTTCTGGCTCCCTCTGAACGTTGTCAGTGTCCTTACTGACTCTCTTCTCCTTGCTGAACTTTGTTGTTGTTGTTGTTGTTGTTGTTGTTGTTGAGATGGAGTCTTGCTCTGTTGCCAGGCTGCAGTGAGGTGGCACGATCTTGGCTCACTGTAACCTCTGCCTCCCCGGTTCAAGCGATTCTCCTGCCTCAGCTCCTGAGTAGCTGGGATTACAGGCACGCAGCACCGTGCCCGGTTAATTTTTGCATTTTTAGTGGAGACAGGGTTTCACCATGTTGGTCAGGCTGGTCTTGAACTCCTGACCTCGTGATCCACCTGCCTCGGCCTCTCAAAGTGCTGGGATTACAGGCGTGAGCCACCACACCTGGCCCTTGCTGAACTTTTAAATGCTGATTATCTTTAGGAATCTATCTTTGATTCTCTTCTTGTTTTTGGTTTGCATGTTCATCTAGACAATTTTGGCCATTCTTTCTGCTATAAGCTAATATCTCTAAAGCCATGTTTCTTAGAAACTGTTCTGACTCATCCTGGATGTCTCAACCGCAACTAAAACACAATGGGTCTAAATTTAAACTTCTCCTTTTCTCTCCAGCCTATCTTGAGCGTCCACTAACTTGGTGGGGACATTATCCAGTCAGTCACCCAGGCAAGAAACCTGGGAGAACGTCTAGGCTGCGATGCTCCCTCATCTGCCACATGAGATGACTCTCCCTCTAGGAGCTCTCACAATCAACACACATACATGCTGTCCAAGGGGCCTGCTCAGTCACCTTGCTCTTGAATTACCACCTATTCTAATTGCTGACTTATAGCTATTCATGTTCCTTATTGTTGTCGGGATACATTTCTGAAATGCAAATCTACTCATTTTACCTTTTTTTTTTTTTTTTTTTTTGAGACAGAACCCTGCTCTGTCGCCCAGGCTGGAGTACAGTGGTACAATCTTGGCTCATCGCAACCTCCACCTCCTGGGTTCAAGAGATTCTCCTGGCTCTGCTTCCCGAGTGGCTGGGATTACAGGTGCCCACCACCACACCTGACTACTTTTTTTATTTTTAGTACAGATGGGGTTTCACCATGTTGGCCAGGCTGGTCTCGAACTCCTGACCTCAGGTGCCTGCCTCCGCCTCCCAAAGTGCTGGGATTACTGGTGTGAGCCACTGCACCCAGCTCATTTACCTTTTTAAAGCCAGTAAAAGGATTCTATTTGCCACTGGTACAGTCCCCATTCCTCACCCGACATAAAAAGCCTTCCTCCCCTCTTTCTGGCTTTCTATTATTGTCTCATCTTTCACCCTTTACTCTCCTGAACGCTATCTCCACCACGTTAGAATGCTTGAAGTTTCTCCTCATGTAGCAGAGTTTCAGTCTTCCTAATTTCAAGACTCATCTTGTATCAGCTTTGTGAAGTCTTTCCAGGTGTTCCTGGCTAAAACTGCCTTTTTTGTTGTCCCCAGTACTTTTTATTTTTATTATTATTATTTTTTTTGAGACAGTGCATTGCTCTGTTGCCCAGACTTGAGTGCAATGGCATGATCTCAGTTCACTGCAACCTCTGCCTCCTGGGTTAAAGCGATTCTCCTACCTCAGCCTCCCAAGTAGCTGGGATTATAGGGGCCTGGCACCCTGCCTGGATAATTTTTGATTTTTAGTTGAGACAGGGTTTCACTATGTTGGCCAGGCTGGTCTCGAACTCCTGACCTCGTGATCCACCCACCTCGGCCTCCCAAAGTGCTGGGATTATAGGTGTGAGCCATTGTGCCCTGGCCCCAGTGCTCTTTATTCTTAATTCTATCACATATGTTATCGATCTTTCTCCCTCGACTGCCACTAAAAAGTCCCTGAGGGAAAAAATCGTCTTCTTCATCTTTGTATCATATCTCCCTCATCTACCACAGTGTACATCACAAACAAGTATTTGTTGAATGACTGAAAAATGAAATCATTACATTCAATTTCTTTACTTTGTTAGGCAAATGATATTACAGAAACGTAAGCAGGTAAATTATCTGCTTTGTGTATTTCCTTATCTGTAATGAAATAACAAATCTGCTTCATTATTGGTTCATAGCAAAAATATGAACTGATCAAAAGCCTCAATAAGGCAACCTTTATGTGTTTACACAGAAGATTAAGAGCTCAAACAACCATTTTTCACTAACTACTTACAAATACATTGTGGAAATCATGTGGAAAAATATTACAAAGCACATTCAACGTATTTTTCTTTAACTTCATGTTTTATATAAAGTCAGAATTATAAAATAGTCAAATAATGATTACGGGAATTATTAAAAGATTCTTTACTTCATGAAATTCACTGTAAAATCAATATAACCAGCAGCTCCCATAAAAACATGAGTTATACAGAGAAATAAGCTAATAAACAGGTATGAATTTGTGAACAGCAAACAATCCTTGCCCAAACTGTGAGAGCTCTTTAGGGCTACTGGAAAACAACTAAAATATAATAAACTTTATCAGACTTAGAAGACATTAAACAGGAAAAACATTCTATAAGAGATCACTTTTGTAGTGTTCAGGCTATGAGAACTGTGCTTTGATTGCTTGAAAGTACTGATTAGAAGAATAACTAGTTTATACTTTATTATTTGTATATCCAACTCAATTCAAATCCTAGTTAATAATTCAAATAACTTCTCAAAGTCCAACCATTGAAATCATCAGCAAGGGTTCAAAAGCTTTCTTAACTGGGACAGTGGAGAAAATGGGCCTATCTGCCCAGTGAATAATCAGATTTTCCTAAACACAACATGAATCGTGAGGATCTGTAGATTCTCTTTATCTATATAGGGAAACATAAATCTTAGGGACACATAAACTTGGGCCAGGTGCAGATTTAAAGTCATTGATTAAGTGTCTCTCAGATTTATGTTTTAAAGTGTTTTCATGAAAAAAGCTTCAACTATTAAAAAATCACATGGAATAAAATTGTCCTAATAAGGTAGACATATCTGGTGAAAAAGAAATAATTAAAAGTATAAATTCATAAAATCTAAGTAATAAAAATGGCATACACCTTGCTGACAAACTATAATAGATAACTGAATCATAAATCAGACCAACCTATTTTTTCCATATTTGATTATTATTTTGTCTTATTTTTAAGAGTTTTGTCTATGGCTCATTAACTGAGAAGAAATCCAATGAATTTTCTTTCAGAAATACTAGGGAAATTGAATATAGTATCCAAAAACAGAATACCTAAATAACATTTAAGAACAAACAAAATTGGAGATAGTAAACTGAAACAGCTCATTAAAAATCACGATTGGACAATATGATAAATATCAAGTTTTAGCTTCATATTTCAAAGCACTGCACATGTTTCTGTGTTACCTGCTCTTTCTCGTGAAGACTTGGTATTGTAGATGGAGTAAATATTATGTTTGTCCAGATGAGTTTCCAAAAATGCTACAGGAAAGGCACCAGCAAACGCAGCAAGACATTCTCCTAACGCAGAACGTTGCCTGTAAGTAGAAAATGCTTATGTTTTAATGTCTTCCAAGTGAGTAACTAAAAAAGTCATATTACAGTTAGCAAGTTTAACCTAAAAGGAATAATATTCCTACGAATTAACTTCCAAATCCAGTTTCTGCATTGCTAAACATCATGTGCTTTCAATAGCAATATCCTCACCATTTGAAAAAAAGCTAAACTATCTATTAGCAGAAAATTATCTGTCAACTTTTTTCCTCATATCTGATTGGACTAGTCCTTTTATTTCATTAATTCACTTTAAAATTCTGTTTCAATGAGTGATTCTCAGACTGATTCTGATAATCTGTGTTGGTATTCCAGAAATATCAATGTTTCTTTTGGATGACTTATGTTAAAGTATCTAGATTTTTAGATATTTTAGAAAAAGTTCCACTGTAACTTTTTCTAAATATCTATTTTTATCAAAATGTCTTTTCCTTACCTTTGAAATTTTATTTTTTTTTTGTTTTCCCCAATCACTTTATAATTGTAAAATTAGTTGCACAAAAAAGACTTAAAAACCAAGCCACCAAAAACCAAAACATTGTTCAGAACCTAAAAAAATGACCTCGAATTTTGTCCAGATAAATACATACGCAAAAACAACAAGGACAAAAACAAAAGTAACAGCAGTAAGAAGGAATTAGAGGGTTTGAAAAAACAGATATATTAAAATATTTTTTAAAATACTAACAATTCAGGCTACATGATACTGATTTATTCATAAAAAATCAAATAATAGAACAGAATAGAAATTCTAAATGTAATCTAGTAAATATATTACTCTATGTGATGGTTTATTTTACATCACGGAATAAATATTTAATAAATGATTACTTTACACATGGTTGATGATTTTTAAAAATTTTAAGTTGAATCCTACATAATACCCAAGAGAAATAAAATTCAGATATATTTCTAGCAAATTCCCTTCTTATCTCAGAGATAATTGTTCCAGACATTCTCTACTTTCCTCGAGCTTTCCACATGTCTTTTCTCAGCCATCGTCTGGCTTAGGACTCAAGTCATTCTTCATTGAGAAAATAGAAGCTACTAGACACAGACCTACCTGACATAGCTTCTACCTATTTTCTGTTGCATAGAGAAAAGTTATAAGCTTCGAAAGTCGCCTTCTAAAAGATACATTCTCGACTACCTTGTTCTGTAAATTGTCTGATTATTCATAGGACAAACTATCCCTCGCCACTATAATATTTATCAGTTTGCTTGTCTGTTTTGGTTTGGTTTCCTCCACCAGATATAAAACCTATGAGAGTAGATAGAGAAGTATCTTGTTTATTTCTGTACCCCAGCATCTGGCATTTAATAAATATTTAGGACACAAACAATAGGATTAAAAAGTTAAATATAAGGAACTGGAAGCATGTAAAGTCTAGGAGAATAAATGTTTGAAATTCTAACTGCTAAATGTGCAGTCTAAACTTATCAGAATCATAAAACTAAGGGGAAGAAACATACATGAAATAATTCATAGATATGATTATGTCAAAATTACATAAAATTTGATTATATAAAAATTCAAGATTACCATGTCATAAAATGCTATCTGCATACAGTTTTAATATATAAACACTATAAAGGTAAAAAACTGCTAAAACTCATGAAAACAGGAGAAACAATAGGCAAGAGGTTAAATCATTTCAATAAACAAAAGCATTATTACAAATCAGCATGACAATACATTAATAGAAAAATAGATGCAAGATGAGAAAAGCCAATTCATAAAGTAAAGAAACATAAATGGCAAGGTAAACATGAAAAAAAATAGCAAGTAGATAGTAATCAGGAAAGTGCATTTGAAAATATAAATAGTAATCCTATATTTTAATGATCACATACACAAGCACGAAAAAGAAAAAAAGATAATCTGAGTAAGGAACAAGTGAGGAAATTAGCATTCACTTCTAAAACTTGAGAATGTAAATGGAATCAATTTTCTGAAAACATAGTGAAATGAGTACCGTAATCCTGTAATATAGGCATACGCTTTAACCTACAATTCCAAATTCTGAGAATATAGCTAAGGGAAATAAGTATAAAAATACAATGGAATCTAGGAACATAGATCTAGCATTATATATATATTAGTGAAAAACAGAAAACAGCCAACATGTCAAAAATAAAGTCACATATCAATAAATTATACTTCCTTAATATCGTTCATAACCATAAAATAATATGAAAATTGAGTTTACTTAAAATGAAGGTAAAAAATCTAAAATGCTCAGAGTAAACTCAATTATGTTTCTCCATTGATCTAATTTTCTATTTTTATGTACAACTGTCATCCTATTTTAATTATTGTAGCTTTATAGGTTTTAATATCTGGTAGGCCAAATGAGTACCTGTTCATTACTCTTTTATTCCCCTGCAAATTCTATTGGCTAGTTTCATGGGTCTATTCTTTGAAATAAACTTTTGAATGATTTTGTGAAGTTGGATAAAAAGCAAATTTCTGTTTGAAATTGTATTATAATTACAGATTAATTTGGAGAGACCTTATATCTATTCATAATTAAATCTTCTATCAGAAAATGTTTTTATTTATTCTGGCCTTTTAAAAAAACTTCCCTGTTTTTCTTCTCTGGTTCACAGCAATTTCTTACTAAAGTTACCAGTGATCTCTTTATTTTAAATTTACTGGGGATACCTTTTCTTATGTTACCTATTCACATCATTTAACACTGCAAACCACTCCGTCCTGAAACTTGAGAACATGAGAAAATAAAACTAAGTTTAATAACTGCTCATATTCATGTTTACTTTGAATTTCTGATATATAATGAGAAACTGTACTAGCAGGTGCTTTCATAAGACTCAAACACTCTAAGTTGAAACTTCATATTAAGTATAGTCTTTACCATTAGTGTTTTACTTTCTTTTTATAACTCCATTGTCCTCTATTATATCAATGCTTATTTTGTTTAAAGATTGTCTAATTACTTCCAAGGAATTTCAAAGGTCAATCCGGTTTAGTTTATAACCAGGAAACAGGTTATGAAATGAAGATTCTTGAAATAAATAGTTATAAAACTTGAAGCAGCAATTAATACAAAATTAAACTTTAAAAATTCTTACCTCTCCACATAAATACTCTTGCTGGTTCCCAAAGCATATAAGCTAGTCAGAATTCTATAACAAGACACCTGGACATCTTCCACTAAGGAAAAAGAGAATCTCACTTGAAAGAAAAACCCACTTATTTATACATTGTCCTGAGAAAGTTTAAGCTATATACTATTAAGTTTAGGCTATATACTATTCATCCATAAAAAACAATGACATCATGTCTTTTGCAGCAACATGGATAGAATTGGGGGTTGTTATCTTAAGTGAAACAAGCCAGGCACATAAAGTCAAATATCACATTCCTCACTTATAAGTGGGTACTAAACCATGTGTACACATGGACATAGAAAGGAGAATAATAGACAAGACTCAGAAGCGTGAGGGGGCAGGAGCGGGTGGATGATGAGAAATTACTTAATGGGCACAACGTTCATTATTTGGGTGATGGATACCCTAAAAGTCCAGACAATTGTCCTTGTAACTCACACATTTATACAAATAAAAATAACTGAACAAAAGGCCCATCTAAGCATGCTTTTCTTTTCTTTCTTTCTTTTTTTTTTTTTTTTTTGTTGAGAGAGAGTCTTGGTCTGTCACCCAGGCTGGAGTGCAGTGGCAATAATGGCTCACTGCAACCTCCACCTCCTGGGTTCAAGCGATTCTCTTGTCTCAGCCTCCTGAGTAGCTGGGATTACAGGTGCGCACCATCATGCCCAGCTAAGTTTTGTGTTTTTAGTAGAGACAAGGTTTTGCCATATTGGCCAGGCTGGTCTCGAACTCCTGACCTCAGGTGATCCACCCACCTCAGCCTCCCAAAGTGCTGGGAATACAGGCATGAGCCACTGCGCCCAGACTAAGCATGCTTTCTTAAAACAAAATTTAAAATAAACATTCTGCCACTGGTAGTTGTGGCATCCACTAAGTAACAGCAATTTTTTCACAGATGTGCCCATCAACTGAGGAATGTACAATGCATGAATCTGAGTTGGTGATGCTGCTCAACAACGGCTCATGTCCTGAGCAGGACAGTGGGGAGTTGAAGCAGCTCATGTGCTATTTTTTCCACATAATCTCGGGCATTCTGTGTATATTTTTATTAACTACCAAATGCCAGGCCCAAAGAGAAGATTAAAGCTTCCCTAAAAACTATCAGAAACCTCTAAACAGGATACTGAGACACTCTAAAAGAGCAATTATTTAAACACAGACTTTGTCAATTACTTAGACACAGTCTTCACATTACTATGTTGCCAAGCTTGGAGAAACAATCTGCATTGACTCAGAAATAATTTGAAAACATTTAATGTTGCATTTTGTATGGTCCAACTGCATTAAAACATTTACGTGAAAAGAGGCAAAATGTGGAGATAGTGATCATTTGGAAACTTTACTTCAACAATGTGGAAGTTATTTGCTATAACCAGTACCTTACTGGTCTTCTCTGTGGGTGCATGTAATTCAGAGATCTATTTCTGTAAGAATGCTGTCTATCGCTCAAATGTCAACCTATAACGTTTTGCAATAAAAAAGGCATTTTAACATGGAAACGGTGTTTTCGTAATCCAGATGTGGCTATTACTGTTTTTGATTGTACTAGAGGGTATTTTGATTTTTTAAAAAAACTCCAAGATATAAATTTACATACATATGAGGTCTTCTCCGAACTGATGCTGGCCAATATGCTCAAATAATGACGACAGCATTGGAAGCAGGGCCACTGTGGTGTAATTGATAATCTGAGTAACCCCTTTGGGCTGGTTTCGGGTGTGAGTGAACTGGCCCTGCTTGAGGTTTTCCATGGTCTTCTCCAGATCCTCTGCGGCATTGTCCAGAAAAGCTCTGAGTGCACTTTTAACACTCTCCAGGCCAGTCTTCATCACTGTCCTAGAAGGTAAATAAGGGAGAGCTCGTATCTTCCAACAGGAACAAATGAAATATAAATGAAATGTGGTTCTCCTATGATGTTTATTTCTCCATTACTCTACCCACCTGGTAACTAACTTTTAAAATCAACTCTAAAACAAGTTTTTTCAATATACTTGAAGTTACAGCAGCACTGCTCCGTAAATTATCTTTTCCAAATACCTTTATAGTCAATTTATGAAAACCTTGCTGCAAAAGTCTGTGCTAATGCTGTATGTTTGCCATTAATGGCGTCCAATTTAACAACACACAGTTTCTGAGGGAGTATAGTTAATCCCAAATCCAACAAAACGGAATGTTTCCTGAGGCGACGGGTAGGAAAAGAAAAACATTTCATGTCAGCTAAACCAACTCAACAAATGATACAGAATGTCTGTGTTTTAAGGTGTAGCAATCAAGTCTTTTCTAAAGAAGCCGCTGAAGGCTGAACTTCATACACTAACACCACTATTTCTAGTAGGAAGTGAGGGTCTGTAATGGTGTCTCCTTTTTGCATTTATAATAGAAAAGATCTTAAATGAAATCTTAAACACAAGAATGGATAATCAAAGAGTATTGTGGAATGTTCTCTTTAGGAGACATTTATAAACTTTTATTTAGATTTATCCTAGATGTAAACTAAATGTATGGCTTAAAGGCTGAACCAATCGCGCTAAATGAACTGATTTTGTATTTGGTCAACATACTAGATTTCTGGTCAAGTTGACAGGGCAGAGTAGAAAGCACACAGATGGGAATTTGTCTACCTACACACTTAGTATGCAATCTTAAACATCACTTTATTCATCTGTAAAATGAGAATAAAACTCTGTTTCCTAAAAAGCCAAATGTTATTATGAATGTTAAGCACAAATATCATGCCTGGAAGCTAATAAGATCTCCAGAATTGTCAGATTACCATTTTTCCTGCATGATACATTACCAATTCAACCCTCCTTTATGGTCCTAGCTGCTACAGAAATTACTTGAGATTAAAATATAATCTATATATGATCATAAAAATAAGCTGCCATTGTATTAATTTAGAAAAGATTTTATTTTCACCTACACTAAAGACTTCATTACAAATCCAAAGAATAAAATCAAGACTCTGGGTCCTTCTTAACATTCTTAAATATATACATGTATCATTATTATAGTAATTTATTTAAGTAAAAATGTATCCATTTACCTTGCATCCAAAGTCTGACCCAAAATATGAAGACAGTTGACAATTGATGTTGCATCATTGCCTGAAGAGGAAACAAAATGCCATATAAATTGCCCTGAGAATTTCTCAATGTTCTTCTTTTCTACCAATATTTGTGCTAGAAAAATTAGTCAATGACACAACTCAACAGCAATAACTTAATTTAAAAGATTTTGTAATAATCAAGTTTGAAATCATGCAGTTTTTCTGCTTAAAAGTGGTTATGCAAATGTAAGTAGAAAAGCAATAAAGCATGTCTCATCAAATAGCTGACATGCCCAAGAAGCATTCAAAAGCATTGCACCAGGCTAAAAGAGTTTTAACCGAGGTTTTCAATAACCCCCTCTCCCTCCCATCTCACTGGATTTTTCAGTCTTATTGGTTACAAACTTTTAAAGTCAGCTCATATCCTTTATGAAATGAGGTGGGCTTAAAGTTTAAAATTTTTAATTCCATTTTAATTGCACCAAGTATTTCTGCTTTCTTATTTTATTCCACTGCATTAAGATGAATTAACTTGCCTGAATTTAATTGCATGAAGGTAAATTAATTTCCTTGAATGTTATTAGTCTTTGGCAAAAACCAAAAAGCACCAAACCATCATGTAAAAAAAAAAAAAATCAGAGGCTAAAGAGGTTAAATAATACTCCTATGAGATTTTGAGATGGTAGTAACTCCTCTTGAAAGTAATATAAAATTCACTCATTTTGATTGGCATATTTTACCAGGAAGTACAGAAATGTGAGTGATAAAAGCGTTACATATACTTTTCTTTGTAATGGTGATATAGAAAGCAAATAAAATGATGAATTCAAGGTAACAAAATAATTTGACCACTTATAATACAGTTTGACATGATCAGTTCCTCATTTTACACACACACACACACACACACACACACACACACACACAAAATCATCTCCTGGGTATTGAGATTGACAAATATTATTTGAATATTTGAATGTAAGTTTTTGTAATACTGGTATATGTTATATTATTTATACAAAAAAGTAACCTAAAATGAATGACCTAAGTATACACTGAAATTAACAATTGTATTAGAACATGGGCAAACCAGTTTAGTGATATGATACAAATAAGAAAAATAAGCTATTTATTACTGAGATTCTGAGTCTTTATAAAAATATTCCCTCATCTTGTGCTTCAAGTCTCAGAATTCCTGGTAATAATGAAGACAAAAGGAGCAGAAAGGTAGGATTTGTTATTTCCCTGTTCATTGGTAGATGCCAGCTCTGGGGCTTCTCCTGGAACCCTTAGATGTATTCATTTGATGATTAATTCATTTAACAAATAAAGATTAAAACCAGGCACTGTCAAATTTCCAGTAATAAACAAAATAGTCCTCGTGGTACTAGCATTTTAAAGGGGGATATAGATAATGAATCAGTAAGCAAAAAAAAAAAACACAACAAAATATTTAGCAAAATATCAGCATATAACACAATAGCAGGCCACAGTTAAAGACATGTATAAAATATATTTGTTATATATAAAAATAGATTATATAAATATATAATATATAAGTACATAAATAAATTATATATAACATATATATTATATATAAATATAAAATATAAAGTATATATTACATATTTGTTACAAATATATATATTTCAAATCTATATATATTTGTTCCATATATATATATTTGTTCCATTTATATATATTTTTGTTCCATATATATATATATGTTCCATATATATATAAAATATCAGAAACTGGGTAGAATAACAGGGAAAGAGGTCACGAGTCCTTCCTGGAGGCAGCATTTGAGCAGAGGTTGGAATGACACGAAGAAACAAACCATCCATGTATCTGAGAAGGAGACCCAGGTACAGGGAAGAGCACATGCAAAGGCTCTGAGGCAAAAAATGAAGCTGGTGTTCCAAGCAAGGAGGGTCCAGTGGCTAAGGTGGTCAGAGCGAGAGGAAAGAAGCAGAGTATGAGGCGGAGAGGTGGGAGATGTCAGGTTCTAGAGCTTCGTTAGAGCAAGCCCTTGGATTTTCAGTGCAGTAGGAAGACATTCTTAGGTTCTGAGCAGGATGGGATATGATATGATTTCTATTTTCAAAGAATTCCCTATGTGGGAAATTCTGGAAGAGCAAGAGTGGAAGACAATTAGGGACCTACTGCAGGAACGGAATCAGTTCACTGATGATGGTGAATTCAGAATAGGATATCAGTGGTGAAGAACTTAAGAACATATATTTGAAGGATTTACTTATGGATTGAATGTGAGGTGAGCGGGAAAGCAGTTAAGGATAACTCTAAGGTTTTCTGCCTAAGTAACTGGGTGAAAGGCGGCATCATTGCATGGTATACACAGGAAGAAGCAGACTGTGGGAGGAAAGGGATGCAGCCGGTGGGTGGGGTGGGGGCGGTCCTGACCCCTGCTTTGCGCATATTAAGTGTGATGGGCCTATTAGTAATTCGGGTAAAGATGTAGAACAGGCAATTGATTAAAAAAAAAAAAAAAGGCTGGGCGCGGTGACTCAAGCCTGTAATGCCAGCACTTTGGGAGGCCGAGACGGGTGGATCACGAGGTCAGCAGATCCAGACCATCCTGGCGAACACAGTGAAACCCCGTCTCTACTTAAAAAATACAAAAAACTAGCCGGGCGAGGTGGCGGGCGCCTGTAGTCCCAGCTACTCGGGAGGCTGAGGCAGGAGAAGGCGTGAACCCGGGAGGCAGAGCTTGCAGTGAGCTGAGATCCGGCCACTGCACTCCAGCCTGGGTGATAGAGCGAGACTCCGTCTCAACAACAACAACAAAAAGTCTTCAGTGCAGGTAAGAGATCTAAGCCAGAGCTATACACTTGGGCATTGTAAACATACATTTAATTCTAAACATCATGGGTCTAAATGAAACCAGCCAGCACGAATATAAGTATAGAAGAAAAAAGGCCCAGGGCCTCCATTGTTTGGAGGCAGAGAAGATAAGAAAGATGCAGTACAGACGATGGGAAAGAGAAGCCCCATGAGGAAGAAGAGATCCAGTGCAATGTGTATGGGTCCTATGCCACTATTAATCAACCCGAAATCAGAGCGGCAGGTCCTTCACTTTTCCTAAAACACCCAGTTGTCTGTCCTTTCCAATCTGCTGTCTGTCATTATAGATTGGCAGTGTTTGTACTTGGTACTGAGTTTTCCTGTGCCCTTTCCCATGAGGGGTGGCCGGGGCTATTTTAAACTTCTATTAATATAAGCTTGAGAGGCTGAGATTTTTGTTTGCTTTGCTCTCTGCACCTAGAATAGTGTGTGACATACAGCAGGGCCTTAAGATACTTGTGGACTGGCTTTGGGATGTAAGAAGAGTAGGAAACAGCACCAGTAGCCAGACAAATTCTGTGGGTTGACTGAAACTCTGTATTGGGAATATGAAATTTCTGTGATGCTAAAGGAATAAACTATAAACTCCACACATTTTTACATTTTGGTAGGCCCCTTTTAGATGCAGTACAACTTTAAATAGAAATACCTCTATGTGAAAAATGGGAAAGGGACTCTAAGAATGCAGAAAAAGTAGAGCCTTCAATATTTTAATTTGTAGACCAGGCAAAAGCATCAATCCCATTAGCATATGTAAGAAGCCTAAAATAATGATTAGTCTTGAAGAGGTAAAGCATGTGGTAAGACTTTTCAATAAAATAACGGCTTAAATATTGTCCTTAAAGCTATCCAGATCACCACAATCAGAAATGTCAATCAACAGGAAGGGCCAGTAGAGTTTTCTAAGATGATAAAACTTTAAGGTGGCAACAAGACTTTTATGTACTTAAGTTTACATAATTGCTTCATTGCTCTGGGTGGTGTAAAAACCAAAAGATTGATACTTTTCAACTCACAGTATTCCAAGGACCCAGCTATTTCCCTTGTCCTCAGATACACACCTCTCATCACCTCTAGGCACTTAGGGAAACACTGATAGATTGCCTGTTTGTCCTTAAGATTGTGTATTTATATCAGTGCATCAAGGTGTATGTAAACATAAAAAGTACATAATTAAAATAACAACTTATACCTGAGTCTAATAACAATGGAGACAACACTGGGTTTTAAAAAACATTATGACAACTCTCATATACGACTCTCTAAATAATAAAAACAACAAATTACATAATATAAATATAAATAATTCTTGCACATTGTTTTTTTAAATAAAGTTTCTATAACTCAGGAATTCTCAGTGTTAAATTTGAGATATATGGCAGTTCTGTCTTATACTCTGATAAACTGAGAATTCAGAGAATGTTGACTTCTCTCTCTTCTGGAAACAGTGATAGCAGTCATTCTACTTTTTATTTTTCTCTACTTTTCTAATATTGCATTCTTTTCTCTGAAGAAATGATCAATCTTGGCAGAACTTTATTAATAATGTGAAATATCACTATGCCAGAACTTATAAATTTCTCTCACAATTATGAGGGAATAGAGAGAAATTGAAGAGTGTCAATGACTTTGTTATTTCTAAAGTCTGTGATATTGAACAGAGTAAAATTATTGGTTCCCTAATTTGGTGAGGAGTTTCAGTCAAACTGAGGATACATTTTGAATAACTATAGTCTACTCATTTTTCAAAGCCAGGAAATTGTCCTGTAGGGCTATGTTCAATTGAAAGAATTATGTGTATCGCTCTAATACTATGTTGCTCTAACACTATGTATACTTTATTACTTTCATTATAGGCATCTAATTCCAATATTTCTGAACTTCTCTAAAATGTAGGATTTTTTACAGTATATATAATAAGTTAAATCTAGGGAAGAATTGTTCTTGCCATGCATATTGTCATAGTCCTACAGAATTTTTAAATTAGAGAAACATCTCAATGATCCTCCGGTTACAAAGAACAAGGATAAGAAAATAGTGACAGATTGTGCATGATTGGACTATTACATTCTCAACTTAATGGCACACTGGATCCTCAAATAGGCTTCTATCCCCAGTGATTCTGAGTACTTTAAGTAATTTTTCTTTTATTATATGTGTCCTACCAAACACAAGTACAATCTGAGCCTTGTTAGAGATAATACAAACATATTAATTTTCTAATATAATAACTTCTGAGATAAGACAGCAATCATCATATAAATACATCAGTGTTTTTTGGGAGAGATATTAGAAGTATCAACATGAACTTAATCCACTAATTTATTGATTAGGGAGAAATAAGAGATGATAGAATCCATTCTATTACTTTACTTAGTATCTACTTTTAAAACTCTCCCAAACATAACATTAAGATTTAGGCACTGGTATAAGTTAGGCATACTCACCTAGAAAAAAACTGAGTATTTTAACAACAGCTACTGCTTCATGTTAAACACATAATAATATTTATCTTGATTAATACTCCTGTAGCCAATATTGGAGTTGCATTAATGATGTTATATATCGGGTTCTTGGTCAACCCAGAAGTGTTGCAATACTATGCTCATTGTATTACAAAATGCTGGCTTTTTGTAATAACATCAGGTATTCCCAGATGTACCTATGTCATTAATTCAGAAATTCTCCACTAACTCTGAGGAGTGTCCAGGTCATTCAGTGTCTCACGAGGATGTTAAAAAGGCACCAGAAAACTGGAAATAAACTGGCCTATAAGTGATAAATATTTTGTACCAGCCTTTTCAAATAGTTCCTGGAACTGAAAGGATCATTGTTGGTTGAGTTTCATGATCTTATTATTTTAAGGGTCATTAATTGTGTGTTATTTTCTTTTCACTGTAAGTGGCCTAAGTACTTCCATGGACCTCTTAAGGAATAAGAGAAAAAAACAAAAACAAAACATGATTCTCACCAATTGTAGGATAATTAGGTACCATATTTTTCTTAATAATCTCTTAAGCAAAATAAACAAAGAAAGCTGTGTCGTTTGTGAATGTAAGAAAATTTCCAAGTTCTTAGCACTTATCTCATAAGAAGTGTCTGCATACTTATCTATCTTCTCTATTAGACTGTAGGCTTCTGGAAGGCCGGATCTGGTTGGCTTATTCATTCATTCATTCATCCATCATATATTCCTAAAATATCCACTGTGTGCCAGACTCCCTGCTAGGCACTGAGAATGCAACAGTAAGACCTCACAGAGCTGAGAGTTTTTGCGAGTGAGACGTTAATCCGGTAAGCACACCATCAGTGATATGGAGGAAAAGTACACGGCACCAGAGACTGTTATAACAGCAGAAGGGAGTACTACCAGGGAGGTCAGGGAAGCCTTTCCTGAGAGAGTAATATTTGGATTGAAGTTTGAAGGATGGATAGTTTGTTATGAGTGTGAAGGATTGAGGATATGAGTGTGATGTGTGAGGGTCCTTTAGTCAGGCGATAATTACAGCATGTGCAAAAACCCTGGGCAGAAAGGAATGTAACACATTCAAGAGGCAGAGAGAAGGCCAAGGAAGCTGAAGCAGCATAGGGAGCAGGAGAGACTAGGCTGGGACATGAGGATGGAGTGGCCCATGGGGAATGGAGGGTGAAACACTAACGTGGCTAGGTTAAGAAATGTGCTTTCTATCCTAAAGGCATGGGAAGCCACTGAATATGCAGGAGTGTGATCAGAGAAGCGTGTTTTGAGAAGATTCAACAAGATCATCGTGGAACACGGTTGAGAGAGGCAGGAGGGGACTCAGAGAGAATGGTCAGTATGCTCCTGCAATAGTACAAGTGAAAGATGTTTGCATATTGTCTGGGTTCCGGAGTGGAAAGAGAAATAAGTCTTCATTTCCTATCCTCACATCTTGAGTGAATGCCTTTCACATGGCAGACATACAATACATGTTTATTGAATGAATGCATAAAATGAATATCATTAAGGTATTCTATTTATTTTCACAGGTAAAAAGAAAGCCGTTAAGGAGTGCTGATAAGCACTGCCTGTGCCGCCCTCACTATTACTGTTGGACTCTTAGTTATCAGATGCTGCTTCCTCTAAAAATGATTGAAAGATTCTAACAGACTGTAATAGAACGGCTGATGTATCCTCTAACTGCCTTGAAAATAGTAATCAGAATTTCTAGGTAGCAAAAGTCAGGGGAAACTCTGGGAATAAAAGCACTATTTCTTTAGTCAACATTGGGTCCTTGAAAATGGCCAATGATAAGGATATCAGTTGTCAACCTGCCTATGTCCTGTTTATCTCCTACCTGGATTTCCAAAATTCATTATGTGCAGCAACTTACAATCACTACCAAGCTTTTCAGAATTCAAACAGGGAAGTCTATATTTAAACAAGATGCTATTTTCTTTCTTTTTCATTCCATAAATTATTCTAATTGATTCATCAGAATTCTGTGGGTAATATGGCTTGTCTTCCTTTTCAAAAACCTTAAATTTTTCAACATAAAATAAAATGGTTCAAATGCCTCAAAAATAATAGATGAGGCATAAAAACACTATTATCTTAATTCCTGAATAGTGTCCCTCAATGCAGAAGAAATATTTTAAAGTAGATAACAGATAAACAAAAAATATAAAAGCCCAAGTTTTAAGAATCCTCATTTCATATGTCAGAAAAATATTTCAACCACAGGTGAGGTTTGGAGATATAATTACAACATGGCAGCCAACCTAGAATAAATATTTCATTACCCATCAAACTCTGCTCACCCAATTACTACCACTAGAACAAGTATTTTGTCTCTTCATTTATTTTAATGCTCCTGTCTTGTCTCCAGTTTCTGACATATTTAAGGTTAACGTGTATCTTTCTACATCCTTACCTTCACTGATCATCACAAAACTCAAGTATTTTCTTGCTAACCTCAACTTTCAATTGTGTCTTAATTTACTCTTAGGTTTAGGTCATGAAAAAATCTTTAAATCAAGATAGTACAGGAAATACGAGATAGTACTGGGAATATGTGAAGCTTAAATGCTTAAGACTTAAAGATTCGGCCGGCGTGGTGGCTCACGCTTGTAATCCCATTGATGATCAATGTATTTCCTGCCAGAATGCAAGAAAATGATAAAGGTAGAGTGAAAAAAATAGATTAATATGACCATATACAAACAAGTACTGCATATATGCTACTGGATCTCTCTGTTTGGAAAAATCCACATTGGCATAGCTGATAAATCAAAAAGTAAATAGTTGGGTTATAACACTTCGGATTCATTCTGGAAATGGGTGGATTTTAAAGGCTTTACTGTGTTTATTTTTGTGTGTGTGGTATGCAATGTTGGCTCACTGCAACCTCTGCCCCCCAGGCTCAAGTGATCCTCCCACCCCAGCCTCCTGAGTAGCTGGGATCAAAGGTGTGTGCCACCACGCATGGCTAATTTTTTGTATTCTTAGTTGAGATGGGGTCTCACCATGTTACCCAGGCTGGTCTTGAACTCCTGAGCTCAAGCGATCTGTCCACCTTGGCTTCCCAAAGTGCTGGGATTCCAGGTGTGAGCCACTGCACCTGGCCGTGTGTGTGTATTTTAAATGGCCAAGTGTCCTAGTTTAGTATGTAATTCATGTCAATAAAGTATAATAAGCTTTAGATAAATTAACAAAATCTAATAATTATAATAATACTAGAAACACCTTATATGTGAAAACTATAAGGTTACACTTTACATGGCACTTCAACATGAATTATTTCACACAAAATCGATCTCTAAGTTTATTAGGTATTTTAGCCCACTTTAACAATGGAAAAAATGCAGGTTCAGAGAATTTAAGTCCCTTGTGCAAATCATTCAGCTCGTTAAGTTAGAAAAATAGGACTTACAGCAAGGTTTTCTGATTCCAAGCCTGCTATTCTCTCTAGGATGTCATGTTAGCATCTACAACCCATAATATGTGAAGTTTAAATACTATACCAATACCCATAATATGTGATGCTTAAATGCTTAAGTCTTAAAGATTTGACTGGGCATGGTGGCTCACACCTGTAATCCCAGCACTTTGGGAAGCTGAGGTGGGCAGATCACCTGAGGTCAGGAGTTTGAGACCAGCCTAGGCAACATGGTGAAATCCTGTTTCTATGAAAAATACAAAAAATTAGCCATGCGTGGTGGTGTGCACCTGTAATCCCAGCTACTCGGGAGGCTGAGGCAGGAGAATTGCTTGAACCCAGAGGCAGAGGCTGCAGTGAGCTGAGATCACACCACTGCACTCCAGCTTGATGGGCAACAAGAGCGAAACTTCATCTCAAAAAAAACCAAAAAAGACCTAAAGATTCTAATAGTTTGGGAAGTGTGTACTAGAGTATGTTTGATTAATAAAGGCTTCTTGAAATTTATATTTTTATAGGCAAATATCAAAGCAAATTTGAAATAATAACATACATTTTAATAAAACAAAAATGTGTAAAAATACGCTTTGAGATGTAAAAAAACACATACCAATTCTCCAATAATTTCCCCTTAAAAATAAAAATAATAGTATTAAAAGGCTAAGGGATGAAACCACAATGTCTAATTGAAATACTAGGACCACATGGGGAAGGAGTTAATGTTAAGGTCTAGTTTTTCCCCCCTAACAAGCATGACAAACTGTATTACACATTTATCTTCAATGATCAAAATTAAATGATATATTTAACAAAAATGGAATTTCAAGAACAGCTGAAACGAATCCATGGAATGAAGTCTACATAGAGTTCCTTTGGAGATGGTTATAATTTGAAAAATGGCACAAGGGAGGCTCCTGGGCATCTTGGAAGTGTTCCATGTCTTGGCCTGAGCCATGATGAAACAGTTGTATATGCATACACATTTTCATCGAGTTGTTCTTTTTATTTGCTTGTATTAGAGACAGGGCTTTGTTCTGTTTCCTAGAATAGAGTACAATGGTATGATCGTAACTCACTGCTGCCTCAAATTCCTGGACTCAGTGATCCTTCCATGTCAGTGTCCTGTGTAGCCAAGACTACAGGCGTGTGCCACTGCACCTGGCTAATTAATTTTTTTTTCCTTTTTGTAGAGGCAAGGTCTCACTATGTTGCCCCAACTGGTCTTGAACTCCTGTCCTCAAGTGATTCTCTCACCACAACATCCCAAAGTGCTGGGATACAAGCATAAGCCACCACACCTCGCCAAGATGTTCTTCGGATTTTGTACTTCATGTATGGAATACCTCAAAAAAAATTTTTAAAGGAAATTATAGTGAGGTATAACAGGAAAAGAAGACTAAACAATAAGCAGGAAGTTAGAAATAGCACCAAAGAAAATATTATTAGGCTCATTAATAAGACCGCAAAAGGGCAGCTGATATGTATAATTAGCTAGTACTTGCTGCAGACAAATGGAGAATATTTGAATCCATTGTTATTCTGAGAAGGTTAAAGAGTATATGAAAATCCTGCCTGAATAAGCCCATGAAAATTTTTCTCTGTTGAAGAGAAGTGAAACAAAAGTCAGTGAACTAGAAATTATTCTAAAGATAACTGCCCCACTGATTTTTAAATAACTGAAATATTAATGTTAAAAACTCAGGCAATTTTAATGAAATATAAATTTTCACTACTATATTTAAGAGCATCAAATATTGGATATAATACTAGAAACCAAATATAGCAAAAACCTACTATATCCAGAAACTATTATTTCTCAAAAAATGTAATGTGAAGAACTTATTTGTGCATATGTGTATATATGTATATATATACACACACACACATATATATACACACCCATTCCTCAGTTCAACTGTGACTTTGTGGAAATGACTTAATTTTTTTAATCCTTAGCTTTTCCTGTAAAGAGAATTGAACTTATAATACCTCTAGCAATACATTCAATGTTTCATTACTAAAATCACCCCAACACTGTCTCAAAACCTAGAGAGCAAAGGGCTCACATTTTCTTTGGCAGTTTATAAAATCAGATGCAGGAAAGTGTGAAACACAAATTCCACCAGCCACTAGAGATTCTAAAGCCCCACGGCAGGGAAAATCTGCGGAAAGTGAGTGCCCACCCTGCATGGCTGTCCGGAAGCAAGTGCTCTGGAACATGGACTCCAGCTAGGTGAATTCTCAGAAACAAACAGAAACTGACTCTGGAGTGAGTGGTGCTAGAAAAGCCACTCTTGCCAAGTGAAGCTCCGAAGCTCCTTGGCTTCAGTGTCTTGACTATGACGTTCCAATGTTTGGAATGCAGAAGACATGCAAATCTGTAGTCAAGAGCATTAAAAAACATAAGTGCAGTTTAAAATTCTGATTTATAACAGCTCATTAGTTAATCTATCAGAGGTAACCAAACACAAATCCAAGGGCCTGGCTTTGTTTTGTTTTTACCCCTGAGATAAAATATGGCACAGCCTGCCATTTCCATTCATTTGCTCTTTAATAATAGCCTTTTTATTTTCAGTTATGCTTTGGACTAGTGTAAAAACGATAGAGTCCTCAATTTCACCATACATGATGCTATTCATGAACAACCTCGAGGACCTTATCTTGGCCTGCAACGACCATGCATGCAGCCATGCAAACATGCATCCATGCAACATAGCAGCACACAACACAGTGCAAAAACGGCAAAGAAAACCAAGTGATGGCCATGCTTGTATTTTTTCAAGGGTCTCCTTACCAAATAGTGAAATCCTATGCCTGACAAGAACTCCAAGTTTGCAGAATAGGCTGAAGACAAAAGAAAAACAAAAGAGAAAAGGGAAGGGGGAAGGGAAGGTAGAAAAGACAGGGGGAAATTAAAAAAAAAAAAAAAAAAAAAAAAAAAGGAAGAAAAAAAAAAAAAAAAAAAAAAAAACAGCTGATATATGAGCCGGAAAAAAGCAACATGATGTCACGCAGAAAGAATCAATTCTCTGAGCAGAATGTGGAGTAAAGGTATTAAAGAAAGAGTCTTTGAGTGCATATCTTTAACAAACATGGTTAAAAAAGCACATATTATAAGAAACCAAAAAAAATTGAAAGCAAAGCTAATTAATATAAAAGCAATCTATATGAACCCCATAAGGATATAACTACTGAAAAACCACAAGGAAAAAATTTGGTTTTATCTGCCCAGATGTACCACTGAAACTCTGGATGTAAAAAATATTATATATATATATATTTTTTTTTTACATTATTTTACAACAGAAGTATGGTGCTTTGGGCATCCAATGTTACTTTAAGTTTTAATATGTTTCATTATTTGAAATCTCCTTCTTCCCCAACCTTGATCACACTCCTTACATAACATAAGCATCCAGTGAATTTGAATACAGTAAAGTAGGAACCGAATTTGAGCAACTGATAATCACTCAGAGGAAAGCATTACAGATGTGATAACTTAAAGTCTCTGGATACCAACAAGTTCAGTATATTTCTTATCTGCTCCAGAGAAGGTTCCTGTGTCTTTGAGTCCTTCATGGCAATTAGCAATGAGTCATTCCAAATAATGGCTGCCCACATTCAGCATTCAGCCTGACAACACTGGTATCCACTCTCAGATCAGACCCTTGAACCTGGGAGATCCGTGCTATTTGTCCTTTCTTTTCACTGAGCCTCAGCTGGGTGGGATCCTCACAGGTCCTTATTTTGAGAAATACTCTTCACTCATTTCCATGCTCTACTCCTATCTACTCATCCCTCAAAACTCAGCTCAGTTTATTCTTAGAATAAACTCATTCAACTAAATAAAACGAAATAAACTCAATAAAATAAGGATGTCAGCATTCTGACATCCAGCCCTCCTGTACGGCTCCCAACCTAGGCTGCAAGAGGTCCATACCCAGATGCTCTCAGGGGCCATTTGCAAATCTCTACCAAAACAAGTGACATTATTTTCACATCTACTCACACTCTTCTCAGCTCTCAGATTGCACAGGCTTTACCCAGCCAGCACCTACCCAAAAATATCTAACCTTGAAGATCCATTTGTAGAGTACCACCCACACTCAGCTTGATTTTTCCCAATAATGAGAACAGCTAAGTCCTCCCTGACCATGTTCTCTTGCAAAACTCGGCATTAACAGCTGTGATCAAATGTACAGCTCCCCAGGACTAGGGATAGAGACCAGCCATGGAATACCATGAAAGTGGCTGATCAGTGGCAGGATGGGAAGAGAGGGAAGCAGAGAAGGTAACATTTGTGAGGCTGACCTCTTTTACAGTAAGTTTTGGCCATCACCCCTCACTTCTGTAACAATGTGGATTCATGTATTGGTGAAAATTATGTAGGCTATTTTGCAGCTTTTCCAAGAAAATGTTCACCTACAAATGTCTGAGTGAATCTGAGGTTTTGGGGAATTTCTTATCAGAACAAAACGTTTTTAAAACAATGATCTATTCAAGCGGCTACTAGACATAAGATTAGACCTGAGGGCCTTGACCTGCATGATTTATCTTTGTGCTATAATTTTAAGACAATAAAACAGGAGAAACTTTGTCCACGTGCCCTTATCTACTGAGCTTTATGACTGACAGCTGTGCATGCTAACTCAGCGAGGGTCTTTTTTTCTAAAGCGAATAATTCGGTTTGGAACGGTACATAAGAGACCGTTTCTACTGAGCTTTACGGCTGACAGCTGTGCGTGCTAACTCAGCCAGGGTCTGCCTTTTTCGAAAGAGAATAATTCAGTTTAGAATATTCTTTGGATCCCTGTATTCAGATCTATTTTCAGTCATGTATTTTACCTATTCCTCTCGAGTATCCAGAGTGAAACATTCTGAGATATTCTTGATGATCCAGAATTTATAATGCTACGATTAGGTTTCACCCAATTAATCCAAACCTAGGATGTTTTGCTATCATGGCAGACTGCTCTATGTTTCATTTATCAAATTATATGTAATGCCTGAACATCTGTCAAAGAAAAATGACTTGACGATCTCTGCTGATTCCTCACCACATGTGCCACCAGAGAGAAATACAGATATAGAAGGCAAGGTCCTCAAAGAGGGCACATCATACCTCTTTCCCTTCCTGCACAATCCACTTTTAGGGCATGGTATTCATAGAAACTATAAGGATTAATTATTATAAGCTTTGGCCTATACTTTCTCTAAAAAATATTTTCTATCATACTGTTGTCCCCTTTCTCTGCTTCCCTCATTACCAACATTCTCTGGAATTTATAAGGCATCCACTTCTTCAGCATTTACTCATTGTCTTGTACCGAAACACTCCTTTGCAGCTCACCAATGCCCCTAATCAGCAAAGATAGTAACCCTTTGTTTTCTGGAGTTGTGTCAACAGTACTTGGCATTGTTTATTACTTAAATCTTGAAACTCTTACCCTCCTTGGATTTTATTTATAGTATTTTTTTTTTTTTTTGCTTTCTAATTAATCATTCTTGATGTTCTTCAAAGACCTATTTCTGAAAACCCTGTAAATGTAATAATTCTCCAAACATTGGTATTCAAAACCTTTTGTCTCTTTCTCTACTCTCCTTCAGTTTTATCTACTTTCAGAGCTTCAAGCATTATATATATATGTTCGGATAACCCCCAAATATGTCATTTCTTGCTCTAACCTCTCAATTAACCCCACATGCTAATATTTCCAATCTGCTGGATTTCTCCAGTTGAATGACCTGCGGGTACCTTCTACTCTGATAAATACCTGACCAAATGTAACCTCTTCTTAGAAACTGTTCTTTTTCTGAAATATGTTGTTTCTGTTCATGATACTAACAATATTCCAACTACCCAGAGTTGAAATTTCAGCACCAAGTTGGACCTCTTTCTACTTGCCATATTACTCATCACCAAGTCATGTTGACTTTCTCTCCTCCCGGTTTCTCACCCCAGCTCCTGTTTACATCCCTTCTATATTCCCAGCACTCTGTAGATGTCACCACTGACACTCATCACAGCTTCTTGTAGAGTTAGCTCTGTATGTATGTGCCTACTCAGCTGTACTTCCAAATTTATTAAAGTTAGGAACTGTCTTACTGTGTGTATATAGCTTCAGGCCTCAGACAGCATGCCGTACATAGCTGGCATTCAGAGATATCTGCTGAATGAGGCCGGGCGCAGTGGCTCATGCTTGTAATCCCAGCACTTTGAGAGGCTGAGGTGGGCAGATCACCTGAGGCCAGGAGTTCACGACCAGCCTGGCCAACATGGTGAAACCGTATCTTTACTAAAAATACAAAAAAAAAAAAAAAAAAAGCCGTGCATGGTTGCAGGTGCCTGTAATCCCAGCTACTCAGGAGGCTGAGGCAGGAGAATTGCTTGAACCTAGGAGGCGGAGGTTGCAGTGAGCCAAGATCGTGCCACTGGACTCCAGCCTGGGGGACAGAGTGAGATTCTATCTCAAAAAAGAACAAGAAGAAAAAGACACATCTGCTAAATGGATAGGCGGGCAGCACCACCTATTTGAGGCAGCACTTCCAACACTATAGCCTGGGTTACTGTCTAGGCCTCCAAGTGCCTGCCATGGCCTCCCAACTCTCCCACTCTCATCAATTATACTTCTGCTGCCAGATTGTATTTCCCAGAGGGAAGCTCTGATCATTCTCTCACCTAAAAAGCTTTAATAGCTTCTTAGTGTTAATGAATTAGGTTTAAAAAATTGTGATATAATTTTAAAAAGAAGATTCCTGATTCTGACAGTTAATATCCGTTACCATCTATATAACCTAGCTTTCCCCTAAATTACCAGCTTCTACATTTTATTTATGTAGTTATCTACATTTAGCAAATATTTTCCTTCCTTAATCTCTGACCTACAAATGGTCCAAGATCAACTTTGACTGGCTTGATTTCCATAAATCTCTCACCCCTCTATATCCATCCAAGGTGGTCTTACTTTACTTTGAATCCCATCGCACTGCCTGGCTTTCTCTTACTAGAGCTATACTCATATTCATGTATTTAGCTACTGCAAAGTATACTCCAGACATGACAGTACTGACCTTACATACAGCAAGTGCTCAGTATATAATAATTTCTTGTGCCAGGAAGTATCTAAACATCTCATGAAACATTGGTTTTAATTGTGGAAAAGTTAACTCAAACCCACACAACTATTGCTACTCACATCTGTTAAACACTTAAAACCATTATCATAGTGTTTATCATGCGAATGAAGATATGCTTATTTATTCATAATGGCAGGGCCAGTTTTCTACCTATTAAGTTTATACCCTACCAATATTTTTCTATACAAACAAATTAAGTCCTCTTTAAAAGTTGGGTTAATACTATTTGAGCATATATTTTATACTTTATCATGATCATTTTCCAAAAGTGTTAGATACTCATTTCCATCATGTTAATGACTGTACAGCATTTTGTACAGACATGAGCCATCATTTATCACTTCCTTATTCATATTTTCCTCTATGATTTTCTTTCTCTCTGAAGTTAAATTCTAGCTATGTTTGGCACTAAAGTACTGTAATAACATAAGTTACTTTTATTATGCACCTCATTTTCTATGTGTTGGAATTTTAAATGGCATATGCTCCTTTTTTGGGGAAATACCAATGGGATAAGCAAAATTTACCAACCCTTTTTCTATTAGTAGAAGTAAAACTGACGATGAAATACAGTCATGCATCGTTTAATGATGGGGATTCAGTCTGAGAAATACATCATTAGGCAATTTCATTGTTATTCCCATAACATAAGTACATCATGGAATGTACTCATACAAACCTAAATGGTATATAGCCTATTGCTCCAAGGTTACATCCCCGTGCAGCATGTGACTGTACTGAATACTGTAGGCAACTGTAACAAAATGGTATTTGTGTATCTAAACATATCTAAAAAAATTAGTAGAAACATAGTATTATAATCTTACGGGGCCACTATCGTATATGCGGTCCAAAATTAATTGAAATGCTGTTATGTGGTACATGACTGTAATTCAAAACATTCTGGTGCAGTGTCATTAGAGAGAAGGGTAGTCTAGGGTCAGTCTAGAGCCCCTAAGGGACATCAACTGAAGCTAGCACAAAATAGCGATGTACCTCTGATTTATTCTATGAGGGATACAGAATTGCCCAAGGAAAATGGGCCAATTTTCTTTTTTGGTGTACAGTTCCATGAAATTTTTCCAGCTTTATAGAGGTATAATTAGCAAATACAAATCATATATATCGAAAACACACAATTGGATGCTTCTCTATATGCATAGTATGGGCTCAGTGAATAGTTCTAAGGGTAAGGCTGAAACTGAACGGAGATAATAAAACATAAGACAGGAGAAGAGGAAAATAGCAGAATTTGCATCGATTTATTCGAATTTGTCTCTATCTTCTCTGATTTTATTTTATCTTTATATAACTGAGTGATATCTAGATTAACAACACCCTTGGAGAACAAAGTTCCTATTAAAAAAGGCTAACAGACCCAGGGAGGAGTAGGAGACTTCAACGTGTCCTCAATTTCATGATGTTTAAGGGTAACTTGGTGCCTTGGGATATTCTAGCTACTTGCGTGCACTCACAATCCACAGGGGGATCCTGGCTCAGAGTACTGGATGTGTGTGCTTATGAGATGATGAGGGAGGAGCTGCTCTCCCTCCCAGTGAAGGTGGGAAGGAAGGCCACGTTCAAGTCGGAAGCGGGGGAAATTCACGTCATGGAAAGTAACTGCATTGCCTCTCTCCATGTGGCAGCAATTTGTGGAAACAAAGCATGCCGCTGGGATGGAGTCCTGCTGTTATTTTAACTATAATCAGTTTTATAGGAAAATTCATTTGAAGAAGTTTGAGGACATGTTTTATACTGTTGCAATCCCGTATCACATGACTGGCCACTTACTACTTGGTAAAATAGACAGTCAGTGAAAGGGATGAACTGAAAATTCCACTCCAGCTGCATTCCCCGTGTTCTGCAGTGCAGGAATCTTTTCACTTCTCCACCCTCTCACAAAGGCTGTATGCAATCTCATCTCACTCTGTCTAATAGGTGGAGACCGTACTGCCTTTCAGCATAGCATTAACGTCAAGTCCGAGGAAAGCCTGTATTTTCTCCAGTGTTCTGCTTTATGCCGTGTATTCACTTTTATAGAAATTTTGTTCCGATACAATCTAAAAACTTGGTCTGGCTTTTGGGCAATGTAATATGACAGAAGTAAACTTGCTCCGTAATTGCCTCTCGTGTACATTAAATTCTAGCAGAAGTTTGAGTGAAAGGACCTGATCTCCCCAGCAGAATCACAGCTGAGTCCATAAAGAACCCTTTGGTTTAAACAGAAATGAGAAAGCATTGCTAAGAGGGGAAACCTTCAGAAATTTTGTAGGTATCTTTACTTCATTTTTCTTCCAACATTGGTCATTATTTTTAAATTAAATATGTATATTTGGGATTTTTTTCTGAACAATAAAGGCTGGCAAAAATATCAGATTTGTGGAAATGTTAAAGAAACTAATGTCAAAAGCACCATTTATCACAAATACTCATATGTTGATGCATGTCCAGCCTCTACATGTAGATTCTGAAATGAGTGATATTTTATCCTTCTATCCAGCATTACACTTAGCAGCAAAATATAAAGAAACTCAACATCTAGAACACATATCTTAACTCGTAAAAACTGTTTTCATCTAGTGTTTGCTTCCATGAAGACATGGACCAGGGAAATGGGCGGATACTCTCCATACAGTCCCAGGTCAAGGTCCTCAGGTTCTCTTTGCAAATGCATATACACCTAAGTCATACAACAGTGTTTATTTTTATAGCTGTTTACCTAGTCACCATCTCTTTCTCTTTGTTGGAAGCATGTCCTCCAGAGCAGAGAGGTCTGCTGGCTGCAGATAAGAAGTATAAACGATGGTTTTTGAAATACTGATCAATTAAAGGAAGAACGACCTGAAAGAAAGGAAAAGAAGACAGATCTACGTAGTGGAATCTTTCAGGGGATGAATGAGAGCTGAGGCTTTGGAGCAGTCAGAGTTCTGTTCACATGCAACAGGTCTCCTTATGTCCCTGCCAGGCACGTCATAGTATGCCTCTCTTAAATCTCACTCTACCGTCTCGAGTCCATAGCGGGGAAAGCAGAGTGTGGCAGGATGTGATTATGGGGAACAGAGCAAACTTGCAACAGTTTGGAATTATTCTTAATATTTTCTCAAAATGAAATATTCTCAATGTTTTCATATAATATAGTTCAGTGCCCAACAGACCCCAAAATAATCCATAGCTACCATATGTTGAGTCTCTACTATGTGTGAACATCGCAACTGATGATAGCAACTGCTCTGTAGGGTAGATGCCATCATCCCTGCATTATGGGTATTAAATGGAGAGATAGAAATGTGTGACTTACTGAAGGTCACATTACTACTTACTTGCCTACACAATGTTCTTTTAACCTGGCCTTTCTCAAAGTGCACTTTCCATTTCTATGCACGTTTCGTCCTGCTGGCCTTGGGCCCATTCCTCCTCCTCACTCTGTCCACTCGCATCACCTGGCCTTGTACACACCAATCCCTCTGTCCGGCATGCTCTTCTGCACTCCACATCCTACTCACCCTGGTCCTCCTGTAGATCTCAACTCAGTGGTGCTTTGCTAGGTAAGTCTTAGCTGATCTCAACTAGATAAAGTCCCACATTCTGAGTTCTGACAACATCATTTGCAATTTTACATCGTACTTGTGGGACTTTGGATTAAAGTCTCTCTTTCCAGGAGCCTATGAGTTATGCAAAAACAAGAAACATTTCTGGGTTTGTTTTCCATTATACCCCTTTCCTGGGGTTGGGTCCAGAACTATTAACTGGTCTCTTCTGTTTGCCACTGAATCCCTAGTGCTAAGGACTGTGACAGGCCCATGGCAAGAACAAGATTGGCACTACCAGTATGCAAACTCAAGTCTATCTAAATATACTTCTTTTTCCTACCATGTGGTAGAGCACAGTTATATATAACAGGGACATCACCAGTTTTTATTGTTCTTCCTTGACAGTCAGAATTGTCTGAATTTAGTGACTGGCACATAGTAGGCACTCAATATGGTAAATGAATGAATTATAGACTTAGTAGAAATTAAGCCACATTAAGCATCTGTAAACAGAGTCACTAGGGGTGCTGAGTAGATGGGCAACACAAGAATGTATTTTAAAGGGATAATTAGAGGCCGTGAATACAGTATTCTGATAATTGGCTATCAAGTAAGATTACAATCTCACAGAGACCGGAGATACATATATGGATCTATCAATTGAGGAATCGCTAACTGTGTACACCCCAGGACAAACTTTGGATCTTCAAATGATTGGAACAGACTCTGAGTGCTATATTGAATGGGAAGAAAAGACAATGGAAATGTGTTTTACAGTAAAGAACACAATTTTGAAAACATACTACAAGTCAATATTCATCAATCAAAAAGCATGCTATTTTAGAGTCCACAAAAGTTGTATTTATAGCAAATTATCTGTAATCACTGAATGCAAGTACTTTAAGAGGAAACAGACAGCAGTAATTAGGTCTTCAGGCTCACAGCAAGGTGTCCCAAACAGGAAAGCTTACCTAGGGGCATTGTATATTCATGGTAATCCCTGGGCCATACCCTAATGCCTGACCCAGACTAGACACACAGTAAATACTGAGTAAATGAATTAAATCATTTGGAGGCTTTACAACTTTTCATGTCCATCCCTTTTTGACTGAAAAAAGTGATGATTTTTCCGGTAATATAGCAAATTCCTGATAAATCCTTATGAAACAAAATAAATAATAACAGCGGGATGTCCTTTGTATATAAACAATCTATCCTCTCTGATCTTCTGTAAAATGAGTAGGACTAAGGTCCCACAATAAAGATTCTATACTAAGTGTTCTTATAATGGACCCATTTATGAATTAACAAAGACTTCCCTATTTATAAAAGCAATTCTCAACTAGAAAATTTAAATCATAACAATATCCACATGTTAACAAATCGATATTTTTATTCTATATCATACGATAAAACAAAAAAAATGCAAACTGAATTAACCTCAGATAGAATGAAGTCACTTGAAGAAGGAATATGGTAGGGAATGCAGAGTTAAAGTCTGACCAAGTATGCTGGGAAGATGATTCATGCAGTTATTTTCATGCCACAGAATATTTACGTGCAGTAAAATACATATTTGTAGACAAGTATGTTCTGCAAAGGGCAACGATCTAATGAGTAGAGGATGTAAACAAACATATTGAAGCAAAAACAAGATAGATTGTATACTGTACTTTTGCAAAGAACTTGATTTCTTGTTCATAAGGGAAATGCTCTCCTTTGCCTCTGCTGCCACCATCTGTAGATGTGAAGAGTTTTTAGGTAAATGCTGCACTGGAAACATTGCAAGATATTCATCCATAATGCAAAGGTTAGAAAGCATTGCTAAATGTATTATCCCACTACACTGAATGGAAAAAGCCAACCAAAAATACAAAGGCAAGCTTTGGCAGTGTCATTAAAAATAAAAGGATTTTTAAAAATACCCAAATCTAAATTTAAAAAGCTATTGAGGACAGCCCATGGTTGTGGTTAGAAATACAAACACATTTGTGTAGCTTTGAGATCTTATTGACATAGGGAGGGGAAAATGGAATAGAATAAAGTAAAAATCCCACATTTTCAGTAGCCTTTAAGAAAAGAAGCTCACTGGGAAGAGGACAGTGGGTGTAAATTGAATAAACATAATTGGTTAGATACTAACCCTGGCCTCTAATAATACAGATTGCCTCTTGGTGTGACCAAAAGTTAAAGCTTCTCAATTTAAGATACAAACTAAAACACTGCAGGAAGTCAGGATCTGCGACGAGGAGGAGGACAGCAATTTTAATATTAGGTTGGCAAATTAGCATTCCGTTAACGAATAAAGAAATTTTGACCTATGTCAAAAGATAATTTTCATAAGTGAAGCAAAAACATCCAAGTTTTCCCCATGGTTTAAAACATGATCCAAGGTCAAGAATTTATTAACCTAATTCATTTAGCTTAGAAGGTGGCCTTTCTTACCTCCTTCATACATATGGAAAAGGTTCATGCATATATTAATAGACGAGGTAATAATAAACTATAATAACTATGATGGCATGCAGAACATACTGGAGAGCTAAAAAATTCAGAATTGGATATCAGGTTTTAGTAAAATTTGTAAGCAGAGCTTCTAGATATTTAAGAGCCAAGCTGACTTTTGCTTGAAAAAGTTATTTTGCAAAAAAAAAAAATAATAGCTTGAGATAACAGTTTGTCAAATTTTAGACAAAAATACAAGATAATTTTTAAGAAACGTAGGCTATTATTTCACAATATCAGAATGCTCTCCCCATGAACAAGCAAAAGAAAATTATGTTTTTTTAACACTGGCAAATTTCATTTGCATGCCACTTTGGCATTTGAATCTCTCTTAAGCACATTATGCAAAATGGCTGGATTCGGATAAGAGACTTTCTCATATAAAGTTATCTCAAGATAAAATTTTGTACACAGCCAAATCTGCTCATATTTCAATGAGTTAAATAGGAAATGTCTTTTACTACATTTAAACACACGCTTATGTGCAAAATGTGAAAAAGATGTGGAGAGAATACAATCTATGGTATAATATAAAAATGAGAAAAAGACATATGCATATTTTTACTACCACAATTAACTTAGGTCTAGGAATGGCTACATTAGAGATGTGCTACAAAATCACTAAAGTGAAGGATAAAGGGAGAAGGCAATATAGCAGTTTCACTTGTGATAACAATGAAAGATGGAAATTAAAATAAACACGGTATTGACAATCACAGCTCTATCTGCTCCTCTAACAGAGTTCCTGAACCTAATTTGCCCTGGCAAAGCCATCCGAAAACGGTACCTATAACATCAGGCATTGTGAAAAAGGTTATCTGGTTGGGCTCTGTCATTGTAGCCTACTTTCTCTCCCGTGCTCTGTTTATAAGACCCTCTACCCTGTGGATAGAATGAAATGTGTCAAGTGGGTGAATGTACCCTGGAGCAAGCTTCTCACCACCCCCATACATGAACTGTAGTAGGTAGTTTATTCAGACATTTGAATAAAGTGTGAATAATACCTAAACACATTTCTTCCCTTCAAATTGGTGTTTGTGTTCTCCAATGTGAAGGTAAAAAACAAACAACTTTCTTGTTCCTTTCTCCAAATGATGACTCTTTCTTTCTCTCCTGTCCCTTGTATCTCCAAAAACAAGACTGGATATTGGAGTTGCTACCCATATCGGATCCTTTCAAATGTGGATCAGAAATTGCAATATTTAGCTTTCTGTGTAAAAGCTTCAATAATTCACCCCTACCTCATTTTTGTTCTTCAGTTAAATTTCATTAATTCAAATCAATTTGGCTATGTATTAGGATAAGTCAGGAATCATATTTTTAAAAATTGTTAGTTGTATGAATCACAGAGAGATTACATATTATAAATTAGCTTATAGTGTAAACTTTTATGAAAAAGATGGGCTCAAAGAGAGCAACAATATAGTATTTGAACTGTAGAGGCAGGTTGAAAGAGAAGTCAATTGTTTATGAGAACGATGCTCAACTGGAAAATCTTCAACCACATTTAGGATACAAGAGGCCAGAAAGAAGAAAATACCAGAGCTCTAATTTCTACAAACTTAAATCTGGTGCTATGGCAGAAACTAGATTTACACCCTAAGACAAACAGCAGCTAAGGGATCCAAAATGAATGGCCCTAGAGGAAAGGTGTTGAACGACAAAACGAGTGAGTGTCAAAAATAAAGAGAAAACCTTGAGAACAAAAATGAAAATAAATGAATAACCACCAGAAGAGCACACTGTTTTCAAAAGGGAACAACCCGGAGTTCCTCACACCGTATTACTACGCAGTGGCAGGAAGGTGCTCTGACATTAAGCAGTTAACAAGTTGAATTTTAATTCAACAACGAGGAGGGTCACAAAACAACAGAAGTGACCGGAGGCTGCTTTGATCATCTGTGCTGAATCTAAGGCTTAATGAAAGAGGTTTTAAAAATTCTGAGACAGCACTGGGCCAGATGAGAAAGAGGTCTTTCGCTGTACCCTAAGAGCATAATAAAGTATTCTGCACTGCAGTTACTCTAGTATTAATGTATTTCCCTAAAAAGGCTAGACTCAAGGCCTCTATAGTGTTTAGAAATTTTGAAAATCCATAGTTTTGCAAGTTTTTCTTATGAGTAGAGCAATTAATTTCATAGGTAAGATTTAACTCTACCTTACAATTCTGATGTCCTTCCAATGTATCTTTCAAAGTGAAAAAAACGAATGCCAATAAACATTATAAGGAGAATAACTTAGATGTTAGATTTTTAAACTTCATAGACTTTACCGGCTCCCCAAGAACTTGTTGATCCACTGACTGTTGAACTCTACTTAGTAGTAGGATGAATAGATGGGTTGACACCATCACAAATAGCTCAGCAGCCAGTGTTGTTCTATATCCTGATGTTGTAAACATTAAGAACAACAAACATTGGGCTATTAGCAATGGGACTATGGCACCTACCAAACTCCAGGATATACTGATGGGCTTCATCCACATAGCGAATGAGTTGTTGGAGGAAACTGTAGGCAAATCGTTTCTCAATAGAAGGCGTGTCCAGTTCCAGGTCCTTAAATCCTCTGGAACAGCAAAAATGAAATAGGGAAAGCAATTTGTACAAAGCCTCTTAGAAGGTAAAATTGTGTGTGTGTGTGTGTGTATGTACATATCCATACATGTTTATATATAAGTTTATATATACATATAAATTTTGAAGTTTATCTAATGTTATTGTAGGTCAAGGAAAAAGTAAGATTTAAGCTATAAAGAATATTTTGCATATGATATAAAGCTTCAGTGAGTAACTCTCTTATTATGCAACAAAATGTTGCATTTACAAAAACAGAGTGTGATTTTTTGCCTGGGGATTTTGCCTAAATGATGGGTAGTGATTTAATATATGTAGCAAAAGGAACTCAGTTATGTGGTACACAGCTACGGGTGTAAATGTTTCTGATGTGTGTATTTTGAACATATTAAACAGTACCTCAAAGGTGTAAACAGATCATTGAATTCATTTTCAGCTTTAAATATGATGGGGATATTTAAATATTCATCCTCATGAAAAGAGTATGTAATTAGGGTATGTGTACTTTTACCTGGATACAGCATATCCATTGATCTGCAAGAACTTGAGGATGTCCTGTGCTTTTTCTCTATCCTTGGCTTTCTCTTTGGCTGTCAGTGTATCATAGGGCACCAGCAGAGGGTGGTTACCTCCTCCTAAGAGTATGTCAGGACAAGAACACAGCATAGTAATTTGAAAATAATCTGAGATGAGACATAGATATATAACTGGACCACACTATAAAACTTTTCATATCCTTTAATAATACACAGAGCATATAAGACTCTTCTGCCTCTATTGCCTTTAATGTTTCAATTAATTCAGAAAAACTACTCAAAGAAAGGCTGTGCATATGCCTTCTAAGAGGCAGTTAAAACACGAACATGCATGCATTTGTAATACTGAGTGACAATAATATCTGCATTCGCCAACGAGAGAGAAGCAGCTGTATTCTCTTCTCTGTTCAAAGCAATTCTGAATGTGGAGAGTGGAAATAAATGCTAAATCATACTTAGCAGGATTTAGAAAAGTTATAAAGCATGTTTCAGGGGTTATGCTTCATTTGCTGCCCCACAGAGAGAAGAGTAAAAGTCTTAAATATGGAATTTTTATTATATCTCTCAGATCAGAGAGTACTTCGTAGTCACATTATTTATAAATATACAAAACCACATATAGATGTGCTACATTAAAAGTGCATCACTCTTAAGTGTCTAATACTTTACTTTAAGACCTGGGGGCAAGTACCTTTTAGCAAGAGTCTAGATTTCTAATATACTTATCCTAATAATACTTACTAAAGTAGTCTTTCTTCCAGATTTAAAAATTCTAGAAAATATGTAAATTTAAAAAAACTAATACGGAGAAAAACCTTTCTAAAAATTATAAATTATGTAAAAATGTTGGCTAAAATTTTGCAAAAATTATAAAAATATTTAAAAATGCACTGTTAATTTCAGATGTAAAGCTCTGGTACAAAGAATGCTATTAAAACAGCAGCAAACTGAATAGCATGGTATGCCTCACATTTAACATTCGTAAAACATACATGGTAATAGATATTGTGTGGGAGGCTGAGCTACCCTGAAATACAACTGCTAAGGCAATTCCAGGAAGAATAATTGAGAATAAATATTGTTTGAATTATAACAACATATAGCCTATGAAATCAGTTTCCAATACAGTTTAGCCAGGAGCTACTGCAACAATGACAAATGTTGAATTTGCCCTACACAATAAATAAGCAAGCAAAGGAAGAAATGTCTGCTTCCCCAGTGCTGGCTTTGACTGAGAGTGCCATCTGCAGACATGCAATCGCCCACTGAACTTTAATACCATTAGGTGACACTGTGCTATCGTATATGCAAGGCGGTGGTCCAGAACTACAGAGCTAACAAATACTAACCACGCTAAGGAATTCAGGTACTTCACAGCATATTAACAATATCAAGCACAATACAGCTGTCAGAAGACAACGACAACAAACACTCGTGAACAGCAAGAGGGTATAGAATTTGTTACTAAGTTTAGTAGAAACCAAATTTGACTTTTGTCCTAATCAAAGATGTAATTTAACAGGACACTTTATAAGGATACTATAATTAACAACAATTTATTCTATATTCTCAAATAGCTACAAGAGCAGATTTTGAATGCTCCCAACACAAAGAAATATAAATGTTTGAGGTGATGGATATGCTAATTACCCTGATTTGAACATTACACGTTGTATATATGTATGCAAATATCACACTGTAAGTCATATAGACAATTATGTATCGGTTAAAAATAAAAGCAAAAATCTTTTTAAAATCAAGCATCGAATTCCAGCACCCTAGTTTAATCAACCATCACCTAGTTCAAACTCCATTACTGCATTTAGTCCTAGAGAATGCTATTAATTTGGCAACTTAATTTGTAATCAGTGATTTGGGGGGCCACATACCAATAAGTTATTGTGGGGGAGGTGGGGAGAGAAAGAGAGAGACGCAGAAAGAGGTCTATAATTTAAAAATCCTAAGAACGCAAAGTACCCACTAACTCGGTAACTCTTCTCACCCTATTCGACCTCCACTGAACTAGAAGGTGAAGGGATTTGAAAGCCTGACAGGTGACTGAAATCTACGTCCTCACTGTGCCTCTAACTAGCAGTGTGACCATGGACATTTACTTTGCACTTCCACCCTCATCTTTCCCATTTATGAGATGGGTGTAGACATCTCGTGCTGAAGGAAACCAGCTCCTTGGAGAGGCAAATGAATGAGCAATAATTCCGAGGATATTACCGCACATACTAGCACGGACTCATGAACCCATTCATACTACAGGGTGAACAAACGCTTGACACCAGTGAACTGTCTGTGGCTTAACAACAGATGACCATGGTACAAAATACTTGAAGTGCCAGTGGGAAAATAACATTTTTTACTAATTTGGGATCACTAATCATACTTTTTGGACTTACACTCCTTTATTTCTATTAACTCCTTATGGCATCTGATTTTCCCTCAGACTTTTCGAGATTCCAAAAGAGCACTGAAAATCAGATGACTAAGACAAGCAAAAGAAGCATTTTTCTCCTGATTTTCCTAAAGCAGATGCATCTTCTCTGCACAGATGCAGGGATGATAAAAGAGAAGAGAATGGGTGAAAGCAAAACTGGGCAGCTTTGGCCCTGATTCTTTCAGTGTTTTTGACTTCTCATTTCTATTTCTCTCTCTCTCTCTCTCTCTCTCTCACACACACACACACACACATACACACCCCCAGACACCAAGACATCGGGTGGTGACAGATTCCTCCCACCTACTCTTACCGGCAGTGGGAGTAGAGCTGGCAGGATGCAACTGCCTACAACTGTTGGCTATAAGGATCCTCCTCACTATTAATGTCCCCGAGTGAGAAAACAACTTTGAAAAAAAGACACATGTAGTTTCTGCTCCGAAACTGGCCACAGTCTGTAACCTATCTCCTATTCCCAAGACTCACTTCTCTGGTTTGCTAACCTCCATAACCTAAAAGCCAGGATCCAGGATTGCATATTTCAACCCCTTTCCCATTGGTCTGCCATTCTGGTTCTAAACAAGTTCCTTTTCTAAAATGAAATCCATATGTGCAGTAAGAGAATTAAAGACAGCGAGGACTCATTTCCCCTACCTCGCCACTTAGTCTGCTGCAACTAGGTTAGTTGCCCAACTACAGATTATACATTTGAGCCAATACAAGTTGTATGCAGAAGTATGGATGTGCCATCTACTAGTGGTATGACTTAAAGAAAACATCAATCTGGCTCAGAAATTTAAATAATGATGATTTTCTATCATGCTTATTTAGAAAAGCATATAGGTTGTGTATATCTAATCTGAAAATCTGAAATCCAAATGTTCCAAAATCAGAAACTTTTTGAGTGTCTACATGATGCTCAAAGGAAACACTTATTGGAGCATTTAAAATTTTGGGTTTTGGATTTGGGATGCTGAACCCATGTATTTAATGCAAATATTTAAAAAATCTGAAAAACTCTCAACTTTCAAACAGTTTTGGTTCCAAACATTTTGGATAAGGGATAATCAACTCGTAATAAAATAGCTGCTTATTATTTTTAATTTTGACTCTACTACAGTGACTGAAACATAGTTTAAAAAAAGGAACAGATACTTTTTCATGTAATCCGCTCATGTAACAAGCAGTGATTTTGTTTATCAGTTATGTGGGCAATGCCCTGTCAAGAATTTCACAAAACAAAACTCTATGACTCATTTTCCATCCATCCATTCACCCATTCACAAACACCCATGAGCCAAACAATGAATTAATCATTCATTTAACAAACATTTATGGGGCAGTTTTAGAATACAGGCATATTATCCTTGAGCAGCATTTTGAAACAGGCAATTTAAAAATGTGAAATCTTCTCTTTTCCTCTCTGTGACTAACCCTAATTTGTGTTACTCTGTTTCCTAGTGCTTGGTGCCAGGTACCATCCTTCCATATCACAGTTTTACTTTTCACCATGAAACATCCCCACTTTCAAAATCTTCTCCCCTTCTACATTTTTACCTAGTCAAATAAACAAAAAGTAGAAGATTTATTGGCACCTGTAACTATACAATAAGGACTACAAAAGAAATAAATGTTGTGGCCCTGACCTTGAAAATAATATATTCCTATTGGGGGAAAGAAAACCATATAGGAAGTCATTAACGACAGCACATATGCGCACACACACACACCCCCCACATTATGAACAATATGTGTATAGACTAATGGCAAATAGATAACGTTGAAAGATATCATCAGTGTAGTATACATTAAATTGAAGAAAATATTTATGCAAATACATTTTAAAAGACTTGAGAAATACCTAAGAGAACATTAGGTCATTTAGCATTTGAATAAAAAAAATGGGAAAAGTGCAAGCAAAAGCATATAAGAGACAGTAACAAAGCTGGTCTAGATGAAAGAGGCTGAGACAGGAAATAAAAAGGGGTGAAATAGGAGATATTTAAGTTGGGGAAGAGAGTCAGAGAGGGAAGTCTAAGTCATTCATAGAACAAATCAGATATCAGGATGAGAAGTATAGAAATCTATAAGCTAAAATGGGTAAAAGAAAGCTGCCAAAATTCTGAAACACAAGAAAATATACACTAGCCGCTAGGAAATTACAGCATTTCTACCTTCAATCTGTTACAGGCACATTTAAACCATTCTAATTTTAAAAAGTTATAATAAGCTCTTGTGCTAAAAAGACTACTTCATCTATATATTCATGTGATTGAACTCTGATTGTTTTTTAATACACGTTTTTAGAAAATATTACCTTTGGACTCCAACTCCATTTTCTTTTTCTTTGCCCATATATTATGGTAGTTTTCAGCCATCATTTCTGCCATAGCCTTAAAACAAAAATATTTATTACTTCAATACGTAAAAAAGGGTAACATTGCTTTCTAATACATAATATTAGATGCCTTAAAGGAATAACTAATACAGTATTAGTGCTACGATACATTTAAAAGATAATCACACACTCTTCTTTAGAATCTGAATCCCAGCGAACTGTAAGGATTTGCAATATGACACAGTAACTAAACAGCAGATGAGAATGGTCATTGTTATTCATAATGTTTGAAGACATTGATTCAATAATGAAACCAAAATAGCTATGGACTTCAGAAAAAAAATTTTATTTACAAGTTCTTGTTTTAATTTCCAAAGTCTTAAAAATGACCTAAACCTTATTCAACTTGAATGTGGAGAATGTTAGATGGACAATCAAAGATCTGATTTCTAAATCAATCTCTGTCCAAACTAGGTGAGAGATCTTAGACTAGCCAAGTTAATCTTTCTGTGATCTTTTGGGTTTTGATTAAGATTACCTCTAAGATTCTTTTACATCTGATTTTCAAGTTTACTGTGTCATTTTAAGATGTTCATATGGGAGCAATAACAAATGGCAAACAAAACAATTTAACAATATGTAAATTTTATATTTTCGTCCTTATTTCTCTTGGAACAATTTCTCAGGAAAAACTTTAAAGAAAGTGCCCCTTGCGCAGAGCATTATTAACCATTTACTCTCTTCTCACACACAACTATTTAACATTGAGATTTTTAAATGGCTATTATCTTTAAGGAAAATATGTTATGTGGCTGAAACACCCTAGAAAAGTTGTATCAACTTTTTTTTTTTTTTTCCTTTGGAAGGGAGTCTCACTCTATCACTCAGGCTGGAGTGCAGTGGTGCAATCTCGGCTCACTGCAACCTCCGCTTCCCAGGTCCAAGTGATTCTCCTGCCTCAGCCTCCCAAGTAGCTGGGACTATAGGTGTGCGCCACCACACCCAGCTATCAATTTTGATAGTACTAAAAAATTAGAGTATATAATCTATAAATTCCATGGATCCATTATAGGATCACCACATTCAAATAAACCATACTATGAAATATATGCAAGAAAGTATTATGTTATGCTTATTAAAAATTAAATTTGGAGACTAGTTTTAAAAGTTGATAGTACTTACATGCAGGTCTCTAGATAGCGTAACATTGCTCATGTCAATGGCCCGGGGACTGTAACCATGGGCAGCGTCTACAGAAACCTAGATCATTTGTGTGAAAAAATAGTGCCTCATTAAACACCTTGTGAGGAGAGATTTAAATTATACTTTAAAAATATAACACAAACTTCCAAACATCGTGTTTCCTCAGATAAAACTGGCAAGTTTCTTTACAAAATGATGTTGTAAACACATCTCGCACATTAACATTATATTTGGGTGTCTGAAAACGATTTATGATTGACAATCCTGAAAATTAACTATCAGAATTTAACATATTGTGCCATGAATCCAAAATGTTGAAACATTATCTTATGCAGGGGACCATTACATTTTTGAGTTTCTTACAAATCCAAAATGGCTGCAATGAAATTTACTCTTCCTCAAGCAAGCGAGAGTTAATCAAAGATGTCAATATTTACAAATGTCTTCATGAGTCAAATGTTAGAATAAAGTATAACTAACTTTTAAATTATAATAGTATATCATATGGTATTCAATAATGCACTTGGAAATCCTCGAGGAAGAGACTTCTTTAACTTCTGAATTAAAGCTTTTAAAAAATGAAATATATCTCTTCATCAATTTTAAGGAAGTTTCACTACCATCCTGGGCACTTACCTCCTTCCACCCAATGGCATATTATGTGAAAGTGTACCACAGAAATGAGCTCTAGTTCCTGCTTATAAATCTAAAACTATACCGTGATATATTTCATAATTGTGTATATTCTCTTATTAAAAATGCATAAACAAAAAAAAAACTAAAAACAAAATGAAAATATAGCTCATTATCATGCTTGTAAAATAAAAGTGAGTGTAACATATGCTATAATTAATAACAGGCTCATGAGTGATACTTAACTTTCAGGTCAGTTTTAACGGCACCCTGGCTTCTGTGCTTTCACCATGAGGACACTGTTCAAACCTTGTTTAAAGGAGGCAAACACCATGCTGGAATAAATCCAGCTTCTTCTGTACCTCACTTCTGTTTTCTGAGCATCACTTCCCTTTTTGTCTATAAATGTTATCCGGCCACATGGCAGTCCCGGACTCTCACTGAACCTGTCCTGGTTCCAGGGACTGCCACTGGTTCTTTGCTCAGTTAAACTCTGTTACATTTAATTTGTCTGAAGTTTTTTCTTTTAATATGTTAAATAGACCACCTGCCTCAAAGGCTGGTATGAAATGAGGTAATGGATTGAAAACCCGTAGCAAAGTGCCTGACACAAAAGAATGGATCAGGGATTTTAGTAAATGGCTATTCTCACTGCTAGTATACTATCATTACCACAACCAGTAATGTAACTACCATCAACACCATAGTTCCCATACAGTTGTAGTGAGGAGTGGGTGAACATATTTGGGAGTCATAATTTTGCCTACCACAACATACAAAATCAAAGTCATTATTCTCTGCTTGCTGTCCCCAGCACTCCTATGGTCTTTACTTCACCTAACACGGCTATCAACTTGGGGACACAAGCTAGAATCCAGGGAATCATCTCAGATTATTCCCCTTCACCATCATGTCAATGTCCCCACCCAAATCTCATCTTGAATTGTAGCCCCCATAATTCCATCATGTTGTGGGGGGTACCCAGTGGGAGATAACTGAGTCATGGGGGTGCTTTCCCCCATACTGTTCTCGTGGTAGGGAATAAGTCTCACAAGATCTGGTGGTTTTATAAGGGGAGACCCCTTTCGCTTGGCTCCTCATTCTTCTCTTGTCTGCTGCCATGTGAGATGTGCCTTTCACCTCCCACCATGATTGTGTGGCCTCTCCAAACACGTGGAACTGTGAGTCAATTAAACCTCCTCCTTTGTAAATTGCCCAGTTTCAGGTGTGTCCTTATCAGCAGCGT